>NC_135243.1:6704145-7007176 GCF_947623445.1 Clavelina lepadiformis
ATTGTCCATTCTGCTATATGCAGCAGAGCAACTTTTAGATAAATCTTCAACATCAAACAAACTCTTCGCAGTTGGAATTGAAATCGAATTGGAACGACGAAATATTGTGGTACGACCACCAGGGGTTCTAGAATGAGTTCTAGAACGGTTTCTGCGATGTGTTGAAACTTTGCTACCAATGCTTGCATAATCTTCACTTGTTAAATGCAATTCTGAAGTGGTACTAAATGCGCTATTTGTTGACAAACTAGCGGAAGATTGACTTCTATCAGGACTCTTATCATTGGCGTCGACCGTTGTCTCTTGTAAGAACCCATCCTTGGGGCTATGAGCATCAACGCTGGAAAAGCTGGGTTTATTTTCCTGTACCAGGTTGGGCATTATTGGATGTGGTTTACCTAATAAATTGAATTTAGACCATGGTACTATAGATCGCTGAGAATGCTGATGCTAGAAACATTTATTATATATATAATATTAACATCGCGAAATATATAATTTATGAAATAGGCCTACCCATAAACTAAATTAGTATGAAGCCTCAACTTACCACCTTAAAATATAAGAAGTATAGGCTATGAGGCATTAATTAGGTCTAATATATGAGTCTATAAATATTTTTGGCAAATACGCTTTGATGTATTTATTTTTCCAGTAGCCAGGTCACTGGTAGACTAGCTATAGGCCCGACTGGAAAGTATGGCAGTTTTCAACACAAGGAATCTGGTGTGCAGAAATGCAAAATTAAATGTGCTATCACTGAAGCCTTAAATCTTTGTTTATTTATTATAATATGGTGTTTAAGTAACTAGTTTTTCTTTATTTATTATAAATCAGCGGTAAAATAAAAAAGTTTGGCATGAACATTAATCTGGCATGAATCTCGTGCGTGAAGCTGTCAGAATTTCCACTAGTCTATGGGTTATGGGATTAGGCTACTTTGTTTGAGATGGCTTATAGGGCTTGAAACAACAACCAAACATTTAAATTTTATTTATAATGGTTAGATTAAGTTTGATGAAATATAGATTAGCATTGTGAATGATAAACTTCTAATTAAGCCCATGCAATTAAAAACGTTCTAAACGTACAATTTTTGCGAATGAAATAGCCAAAATGCAACTAATTTTATGCTTTATTAATGGATAAATTAGTTAATTTAATAATAAATAATTAAACCATGGTAAATAAACGAACATTAGCTGCAAGATACAAACAGTCTGTATTTAGCCTATGTCTACATTGACTGTATAAGTCTTATGTATTTGCGGTTGGCAGCAGCGTTCTACTAGTCTAGGCCTAGCACTAGCAGTCTTGTCTAGTGTCTACTCCTCCTGGGTCAGCTACCGATATAAGCACAAGCTAGGCCTATAGTACCTGTGTTGTGCCAAATTTTTTCGGGGCACTGGGTAATAGAGATTAGTTTGGTGGGAAGAAACTTACATGGTAAGAAATTTAACTTAAGAATAAGAAAACAAAACTTACAAACTTAAAGGGAATACAAAGTTTTTGATCAGAAAACTTACGCTGACTCATGCGACATTATTATGTAAGAATTCTCAGAACAAATTTGGCACTACACCGGTACTAGTAATATGGTTTCATAAAGTTTAACTCCAATCATCTCTAAAAAAAATTTTAAAAAAAAATCTCGCCAACAAGTAGGGTTCCGCAGTTGCAGGCAATTTACTGGTAGCACGGAAAACAAGCAGTCAAGTACCACCCAAAAGATTTACGAAATTGCGCAACAAAAAGAAACAACTGCAAAAACGGTTTATTTCGCTAGTAAAATTTGTGGAGAAAAAGTTTGTTAGATTGCATAACCGTGAGCAAATAACAATTTACTGCACAGCAAGTAACTTTTCTGAAACTTTCAATATTTAAAAAAGTCATTACAAATTAAATAATTACGCTTAGTTTAATGATTAACTTTAGAAACAAGCAAAGGAAAAGATTTTTTGGAAAAAGTAGCAGTTACCATGGGTTAGGTAGATACCCACATATGAAACTTGGTTTTGTCTTAATCATGAATCGCAATCGTTTCGTGGAGGGAATCAAAATTATGGAAATTTGGAAAATGGGAGTTTAGGAAAACATTATTCTAAGCTTCTGAGTCAAGTTAAATCTACAAAGGCAAGATTAATGTAAGTTTAGGTATTGAATTTCACAAAACCAAAAAATGATAACAAAGGGTGCACTGCCCTTGCAAAAAGATTCTTATCAATCTATCGGACGTTCTATTTGTCCATAATAGCGCGTTTGAGACAAAACAATACAACCTGTTGTTGTGTATTAGCATGAGCCAACAAAGATAAAAAGTAACTAAGCGTAAATAGTGTGTGAGTGAGTGAATAAACGGAAAGAACTCGAAAAGGCCTAAAACGTGTCCAAAGTCAATAATAGAAATAACTTTCTGGTAATGTATTTTTAAAGCTACAATGAATTCTTACCCTCGTCTAAATTATTGATATTTAGTTAAACTAAGAATTTCTTTTAGTTAAGTAATGGTTGCATGCCTACCCATTTTTGTAAGAAATGCGTCAGATATTGCCTCAAAACTCAAATAGTGACATAGGTTGCACAAAATAATAGAGTCTACAGTTTTATTACTTTCTTTCCAATTTTCGACATTCCGTAAATTAATGTTGCTCAAATTGTATCGTCTTGTGTGTTGCCAATTACTGTCTGGTGTCTGACTGTGGGAGTTAGAAAAGTTTCCTGCTAAAGAAGTCTACCGCAGAGGTAGGCTAGGCAAGGTAATCGTAATGATGACAATACCGTCGGTATCGGTATTTGTTACTGTTTGAAAAACGCAGTTCAGTTCTATGTACCGGTACTTTTGCATAGTGGATCCTGTTGAAAAAAAATTTTTTCCCCTGTTATACGGCTAGCTCTGCTACAGGTTAGCCTACTTCACGTCAAAACATAGGCTAAGCCCCTGTATGAAAAGTTTGTAGGATACGCCACCCTTGGCGTAAATATCAACTTTGGCGTTTCTGAGGTGGCGTCATAAAAAGCGCATCTATGAGCCTATAGGATTGGGTTTGGGACTTTTGGGTAGCCAGTTTATGAAAAAAGCTTGCTATGATGCTGCTGATTTAAACCTAAATAAAGCAAGTTATTCTCAACGTACAACAACAATATTGATACCATCACATGGAGAATTTTGTCCTGGATAACATAATTTTAAACTGCCATGTTTAGCTAAAAATTTTTTAAGTAATTGCAACTTTTTTGCAGTGTATTCAGTTTGAGTATGGAGTCTATGTAATTTCCGAAAGTGTACGAAAACAAAATTTTGCAGTTTCACACGTAATCTTGCTGGTTTTGCCGTTTTCAGTTTGCTTGATTTTTTAAACGTAGACATCAGATGTTTTAGTATTAATTTATTGGAAGAAATTTTAGTAGTAAATTTAGCCTTATTCTGCAAAACTCTTCAAACATCACAGGAAGATGCTAGGTAAACTAAACAAATTGCTTCAGTCATGCAGTATTTGAAGATTCAGTCTCTGGTGCGTAGCATTTGAGAAAATGAGTGGTATACAGGGAGATTATAGTTCACTTTAAACAAGCTAAACAAAATAACTGCGTCCAAGCTAAATTTGATTGGAAATAATTAAGAACCGACGATAACATGGAAGCTGACTGGCCGATATTGCTTTTTCTGCCTGTTTCCCTACCAACTATGAAGACTTTTCTAAATGGAAAATATTTTCATTACGACACGTGCATATTGTCTCAATTATTTCTCAATACAAAGGCAAAACAGTAGGAAGGTAAATGTGCTTGTTAAATATTTTATTTTAATATATTCGCTTTAAATTGGTATATAAATACTTTTTCAAACACATTCTATACTGTATCCTACTTTTCCATAGACTTTGCGAAACGTAATTTGCTTTTGATAACAATGCATTTTACCATAGAAGATCTTTTTTCTTACACTGGCTTTGCCGCATACCAATTCAAACCCAAGCAGAGAAAAGCGGTTAAAAAAGAAACTTACAAAAAAGGTAACTCCAACATAGTGGAGAAATCAATGCACTATGGTTCAAAAAAAGAGCTCTCTAGCTTGTTTCCTTCGTGAGATATTACAGCTTTTTGCCCAGGACATCAAAATTTACTTTTAGGCCTGAACTTTAGATTTTTCTGAATTGGGTGAGTTTAATGTAATGGATTTTAATAATTATTGTACATACAGACTTGAAATTTGGTGTACAGTTAGGAGAAGAATCATGCTTGCTACCTACAATGACTTTATTATATTGAACAAAAAGTTATCATTAAAATAGCAAATTTTTTGGAAAATTCGGACACTGGCTTCCCGACCCTACAAAGCATAGGTTCTTAACCGGTGGGCCATGACTCACTGGTGGGCCACAGAGCTATTTGGAAAATTGTAAAGTTGGTGAAAATTTTAGTTTTATTTAGTTGGTTACAATTTTGTAACATCCAAATTAGCATTGTTGTTTGATCAAATTATATGATTTAAGTGATAATGATTTATATGATTTTGTGTCGCCAAAAACTCCAGGTCCAGGTCCAAAACTTAGGTGATCAGCATTGAAAGTGGGCCACGAGCAAACGAAAGTGGGTCACGACTACAAAAAGGTTAAGAACCCCTGCTACAAAGGCTGCAGCCTGCAAGTGCAGTGAAATTCCCTTTAGCGTCATCTCTTGACTGTGACATGGTATGGATAAGCAAGCAGGGAAAAGCCACCAGTGATAATGCAATTTTACTTTTTGCAATTTCATTTGACATTTGGAGAAAAAAAAACAGCTAATGCTAAAATTAGCATAAAAGTTTATAAAGTGAACTTTTGGAAAACACACTTGTCAAAACTTTAAAATAATCAGTTTAAAAGTACCGAGTACTGATTAAAAGTTTCTGAAAGACAACAATTCTGTACTTTTTTCCAAAAGAACCGATGGTACCAGTATCGGTACTGAAAAAGTAGTGTGCTACAGTAATTCGGTACAATAGTACATCCCACCTCCATCTACCGTACAGCATACGTGATGGTAACCGCTATAACACAATAAAAAAATAATGGCATTAATTCATTTTAGGAGATCTATATGGGTAGCATTTAAGCTTAGACTAGTTTAATCGGTAATTAACTGCTATTAATATAATAATTTTGAAGCTGTTACGGTATTTTATAGAAGCCTTACTGATATAGGCTGTAGCTTAGCTGATAGCCCAGCAGGCGACCAAGACCTGTCTGGATAAAATTCTGCTCAATGAAGATTTGTTTTGTACATGTAAAGATAAACATTGCATACGGACATGCTTTACCCCAAATAAATTTCAGAGCTCCATTCATTTCGGATGACCTGACGCCCAGACATAATCAAGACATCTCTGCGCATCAATTTTCGTTTTCGTATAATCCAAAAAAGTTCAACAGAACAATCTCTTGTGAAAAAAAGGAAAGCAAATTGCGGGTGACGTGGTCAAGCTCGAAAGGCTTGCGCTTGGAAAGAGAATTGATTATTGAGACATTTGAGAACCCCGAATATATTTTGCATCAAGACGATGACCTCGACCAAAATGATTGCAATGTATCCGGTGAAGTTGTAAATTCTGTTGGCAGTAAGGCAAATTTGTTACCAGAAACAAACATGTCTCACAGCAGTGCCCTTTGTGATGTGAAAGAAACCAAAACCAAAGAGCTGTGTGACCTGGCGGATGGAATCGTACCTTCACAGGAAAGCAGCCCATCCATGAAGTTTTCTCTATCAGATACTCCAACATCCTCAGCAGCTAGCAATAAAGGAAACGGACCAGCTCATTCTACTACAAAACAATTGAGAAGTATCTCGTTCTTTTCTGGAAATCCCACAGTTGATATAACTAATGGTATTATTCATCTTTATAAAATGAATTCAAAGATATCTGTAGGTGCTGACTTTCCTTCTCCAGAGACAGATACATTGTGTATGTTATCTGTTCCCGCATCTATTGATGCTCATGGCATTATGGAATTTGTTGCTCCCTATCGAGATGTGATCAGTAGAATGCGAATTATCCGTGACAGGACCCCAAACCAGTACATGGTATTAATCACCTTTGTAACGCATCATAATGCATGTGAATTTTTTCTAAACATGAACAATCAACATTTTAGCTCCCTGATGCCGGAGGAGATTTGTCACCTTGCTTTTGTGGCATCTGTTGAGGCCGTTCCAACTTATGAAATGGAGAGAAAATCTGAAATGGGTTTTTTGCCTCCACCCAACAGCACAGAACTTCCAGACTGTATGGTTTGTTTGGAAAGAATGGATGAATCTGTTCAAGGACTTCTCACAATTTTATGCAACCATTCTTTCCATGCAGCATGCTTGCAACAGTGGGAAGATTTATGCTGTCCAGTTTGCAGATACGTGCAAACGCCTGAGCCTCAAAGCGATAACAAATGTATGACATGTAATGCAAAGGAAGATTTATGGATTTGTTTAATTTGTGGCAATGTTGGCTGTGGAAGATATACATCTGAACACGCACAGCAGCATTTCATGGAAACTCAGCATAACTATGCTATGGCGTTAAATGATAACAGAGTATGGGACTATGCTGGAGATTACTTTGTGCATCGTCTCTTTCAAACCAAGGAGGAAGGAAAGTTAGTAGAAAAGCAACTTGAAGGTGGTGCAGACCATGATGTAAAATTGCAAACTATTGAACATGAATGCATGCGTTTACTTACTAGTCAATTGGAATGTCAGAGGAAATATTGGGAAGAGCAGGTTATTCTTGCTACAAAAAAGGCAACTTCAAACCCCAACGAAGCAGAGTTGGCAATGGAGAACACTATAAAAAGATGTAAAGATCTGGAACTACATACACTTGAACTGAAAAAAGAGAAGGATAGTTTGTCGCAGCGCAACAAACACTTGTCCACCAAGATGGGTGGGGTATTAAGAGAATTGCAAAGTGAACAAGAACTTAACAAAGCATTGACACGAAATCAGGAAGATTGGAAAGCAAAAGTTGTTGAAATGGAAAACTGTTGTAAAAAGCAGGAAGATGAAATAAAAGATTTAAAAGATCAACTTAGAGATGTAATGTTCTATATTGAAGCAAGACAGAAGATACAATCTGAAACGGACCAGGTACAAAGTGAAATAAAAGATGGTCAGGTGGTTCTTGGCCCATCAAGAAACAGTAACCAAAAAGAACGGAAAACAAAGAAAAAATAACGTCTATCTGACAAAATATCAAAAATTTTGTGAATCGATAGATCTGTACATTTTCCCATCTATGATCCATTTTGATATGATTGTTCTTCATAAAAGAATGTTACAAACTTGCATACATGTTCAATTGTTCATGTATAGGCATGTGAAATTGTTTTACATTTACATTACTCACTGAAATACACTTGAGTGATATTGAATTCGACAGTTAGTTGTTAAGTTATTACTAGATTAATCGTTAAGTTATTTGCCACCATTTGGTTGTTGTTGGTACAATACTCGGTTTGAACTTGAAATTTGATTCATTTAATGCCATGTAGAAGTGGCCATGGTAAGCTGTAAAGTGCTGTTGCAATCAGATAGATGCTAATCTTATTCCGTCTAGTAACGGCACCTCTTTTCATTCTGTATGAACTTTTTTGTGGAAGTGTTTGTGATTAAACGTTATATAGATCAATCACTAATTTATCGTTACTATTGCATATTACAACATTATTATTTTACTCAAATATTTTCAAACCTGGCTTGCAAGAACGTGTTTATGCCAATTTCAACAACGCATGTCGTTAAATTATTGTCATGTTAGTTATTTTTGTTTTTGCCATCGAAGTTGTATTTTGTAGTAATCTCACCAGGCCCACTACAGTCAAAAAAAAAAATAAGCGCGCAAATAATTAAATATAGCAGGAAGAAACGGTAAAACTCCAAATTCGTTTCACTACTTCCAGTTGTTTGTTGGTCATGGTCAAATGCATTACGCTGTTAACTAAAGTTTGTTCCAGCTAGTAGTGTTCCTGGAAAAAGTGGACGAAACTTGTATTGGCCTTGAAGTCTTACCCAGCCCGAGTTTAACTATTATTGCCCTGACTGTCGGCTACTAGGGCGTTGGCCTTACAATAATGCGACCCGTGTTCCCTACGCGCTCGGTGGCGCTACCGCTGTAATGCCCTTGGGCAAAGCCTCTTGTTCAGTGGAATAGTTATAAATTCAGGCAATATGATATAAAAAAAATTAAAAAACGAATTATAAAATGTGTGGCAATCGAAACTTGCACAAAATATAGTTCGGTAATTGGGGCTCGATCACTGGGTTTTAGTCGTGCAAAGACCTTCCTCATTCAGAGGACTAAGATTACCATACCACCAGGGGTGGGATTCAAATATTTTAGCATACGGTTCTCTCATTGGCAGCATGCCATATTGATCCGGTGCTAATATATTTAGACCTATACATACGCCTGTAAACAACCGGTTCGCGAAAGTCATTAAAATTCCTAGAACCGGCTGAATACTACCGCTTTCGACTCGTCAAGACTTCAATTCTACCAAAGGCCAGGACATCTCACTAGCCAAAATTTAGTACCATAACATCCAAAGTGATTAAGCGGAGTTTCGGGATGTTTGTGCGGCTTTGGTCGCCAAAGAATGATAAATATGAACGCTCATAGCTTAATGTATACTGGATATGTCGGATATACATGTGCTGCGAGAGGCTCGTTCCTGCGAAACGTGACGGAAAAAGACTGTTTGCGTTAGAAGCTACACAGACGGTCTTTTTTGAGTGTTTCCGCTTTAATGGTCGAGAAAATATGTTGCAATATACCGCATATCTTACTCTGTCGCCTAAATTTATTTTGAGGGGACTACTCAAATGCAATGTATAGAATATAGCTCCATGCGCATATACAGTTAACTTTCATAATAACTTGGATATTTATCAAATGGTCATTGTGACATGTCCCGCATATGAGAATAGTTGGAGAGAAATAGGTTTAGAGAGAGATGAATTTTATGCAAGAGCGTTGATGTGTGACCGACCAAACGGGTGTTTTTCAGTTTCACCATTAAGCCCTCAGCCTTCATTGTTTCCAGTGTAATTATGTTAAAGAAACGTTTGAAACCCGATAAAAGATCAACAAGAAAGGTTGGCATGTCGTTGTTAGCCTACTTGTGTAGCCTTACAAAGTTAGTTGATTAACTTGATTGTAGTAGATTGTAGCTCACGGACAGTGTCGGTTTTGGTTAATTATAATGAGCTTTTTTCCCGTTGAGAAACTTTCGGTAGGTGACGGTTCTACACTAAATGAAAATTGTGAAGACAGTTAACATGTGATATATAAGCACCAGCATAAATACAACAAATCTTAAGCCAGCAATAAAAAATACGATGATTTGCAAGTATAAGACTATAGAGGCATAGATAGTAGCAAGATGTCGGAATTGTTATCACAAAATTTCAAGAGGAAATTGCACACAAGTTAAAAAGAAATATCGAATTTCTTTCAAGCATGTGCATTTAACGTGATCTTATACACTTAAGTAATTTTACTTCATAAGCTTTAGGTATAAAAGCATTGAAAGAATAAATTATAAACGCAAGTAAAACGAAGTGTTTGTTATTTTGATTTTTGAATTTTGACATTCAGCAAAGTGAAATTATGTGAAGTAGGTTAGAACAAAGACAATTATAGTGGTAGAAAATATTGCCCATAACCTACCGTTTTTTTGTTGTATAAGGTCTGACATAGTTACTGAAATAATCAAACAATCTGTGACCTTCTTTAACATATAAGCATTCGTGATGTTAGTGCTTACCAGCCTATTTGAAATCCGTCACGTAGATCAACTGGGTAATTTGTTTATAGCGTTACAAAGATATCTGCACCAAATTGTTCTCTTCTAGTTACAGTTTTTCGTTTTTATTTCGTGGATATTCTTTGTGTAGGATTTTCTTCCGAAATTTGGAAAGAAATTGAAGTTGTTTTGAAACGTCAAAATTTTTCGACCTTACCTCACTCCACCTGTGATGGCTTGCCTCCAATTGCACTTCTGCAAGACCGTGATGATCCTCGGTAGTTTCACAGAAAACTGCTGAGAAATTGTTTTTAAATTTTTACAATTCAGGAATGCCCTTTAGATAGAATTAGGCTATGTCGTCCAGAACCTCAAAAATTTAAACAAATTTTGTAAAATCTAGAAACACACTGTTAGTTACGATCACCAAAAACCTGTTAACCATCGACTTCAACGAAACGTCTACTGACGATGACGTCACACAACATCGACGCGTGAGTAATGGTACAAATTATCGTATAAAATATATAGCTCACATTTAATAACTCAGAGATTCCTGTTTTTGCTAACTTTGTTTTGTATATTTAATCGGTACTTATGTTTTACTGGTTGTAGAACCCGATAGAAAATTCCGAACAATTTGCTAAGAATATTTAAGCGTGTATCGAGATTGAATATAGAAAGATTATTACGTTACAGCATCTTAGCAATTCTTTGATTATCATCAAAATTCATGTTGGCATAGTTCACACTTTAACGCACATTCAGCGACATAAGTTATGTAAATGGAGGTATACAATTATACGCACAGGAGTAAGCTATCGTACTTTTAAGCAGAATCAAGCAAATGATTTTAAATTTTGCGACGATCTTCTAAGGATCAACAAACGATGCATTATTGCGTCGCAACGTACCGTTTGGAATTCTCTAACTTGTAAGTCTTTTCTGTACTTAGCGGGCACAAGAGATACAGATCAAGCTGGAATCGGTTCTACCATCATGCATCATCAAGAGGTAAGTTGCAGGAATTCCAACAATTGTATGGTGGCGCTCGTAGAAAAGTTATTGCGTTTAGGACATGTCCACTACAGCGAGGAAGAAAGATCTGGCAATATTCGGAACTTGGAGATGGAAGAATATCTGAAGATGATTATACGGAAATACTGTTTGATGAGAAAAGTGACTATCAGCAGATCACAATCGCACGATCAGAAGAATTTGGAAACGTTTTGTTACTGGATGGCCTAGAAAGTAAATCTCGAGCTAAGTTGGAAGAAAACTTTCCAAAATACGCTTTGTTTAGTCTTAAAATGCCTGTACACTAAATGCGATTGCGTTGCCGTCCGACTACGCAGCCGCAAAGCGAAATAGCATAAAAACACATGTGCTGGTCTACCAGTCGTTTTGACACTGGACGATTGGTCTCGCGCGCACACGCATTCGCACTTGTCTGAATGCTTCAAGAGCGAAATTCGCAGATGACACAACCAGGTTGTGATATGAGGTGGAACGCAGAAAGCAGAAGGTGTAATAGAAATTTCGGGATGTAAGCCTACAACAGGTTATAGACAACTTTCAAATTTTCACTTCTTTACATTAAAAGTCATGTGACTTAAAATGAAATTCTTTTGTTTGGTTTATTAATTATTCATAAAAGGCCATATTTTAACCGAATTTGCTTTATCTGGTCCAGTGCTTCATTGTCTTCAGAATTACTATCCGTGCGTGACCAACAGCAATGTTTGAATGTACGGCAGCGCGTATAACCAGTAACAAGGCCACCTTGAAAGGCATGTGACGATACGAAACATGTTTAATCTTGTGCTAATGCTTGCGAATGCGTTGATGTGCGGCAATCGTGTTCAGTGTGCAGACAAAATCGGACGTTATCGGACGTTATCGACGCAAAACAAGCAAGTTTGATCATTGTCTTGTTTTCTGAAGATCTTTCTGAAAATGATAACATATATACAAGTACTCTACTGGGATTGGACGAAGGACTTTGCTTCACAGATAAAAAAATTCTTATCCTTGGAGGAGGCGATGGAGGTAAGAGATCTTGAGATAAAAACGAGAAAAGGAAATTAAACGCTTTTATTCATTCTAGCTGCTTTATATGAACTTCTCAAACGATCGCCTGCGATGGTCACAATGGTTGAAATCGATGAAGTAGTTATCCACGCATGCAGGGAACATTTGAGGGGATGCTGCGGGGATTCCATGGATAAATACAGGGGAGAAAATTATGAGGTACGCGAGCGAAACATTCGCTCAATGAGATAACCTGAAAACTGTTTATGAATTTCGTATAATATCTGGTTTTTATAGATAATCATCGGCGACTGCATCGAATTATTGCGTCAATATTCGGAAGAAGGGAGGAAGTTTGATTACGTTATCAGTGACATCACAGACATCCCAATTGAACCGAAAAATGACATAACTAGTGATAAGGTGATAAATCAATTACACTATGACATCACTAAACTCATTGAGATTTTAATTCAAGAAAGATTTTTCTATTCAGACGTCACAAGTTTTCTTTTCTGACGTCAATGATTCAATCTGGGTGTTTTTCAAGCAAGTCTACAAACTTTGTTTGAAAGTTACCACTAATGATGGATACCTAATGACGCACGTATGACCTAACTTTGAAATAGCATTAGGTACAATATTTTGAAGCGTATTCTTTTTATCTATATAGTTATACACGATGCTATCAAACTGTTTTGTGTTGTTGACGTCACTATAGGTTGGGGCGTCATCAAACAAACGTGCAATTGAAAACTTCGAACGAGAAACCTCAAAACTCGATAAAAATTTGAAAATGAAATATTATCACAAACATATTCCTACATTTGAAGACAGGCAAGTATATATATAACCGCATAACAGCCTACATTAACGACGTTCAAGGTTTATATACCGGATCTTTTGAGTTTTCCCCTTTCATGTGTAACTACTGTAAATTGAAAAACATACCCTGTGCTACTGTAACTCATGTTGACCAGGTGGACATTCTGTCATATCAAGAAGAATACAGCGCAAAAGACGGAGTGCGAGATAATTGACTGTGTTTAATAACTCGCCAAGTTATATCAATTTTTTGTACGGAAGATGAAAAACTTGATGAAAAGTTCATCTTAGAAAGATGCGGTAATTTTAATACTGTAGGCTACCTACAAAGAATTTTGTGTTACTTTTGCAATAAAAGGATATGATGTCCAAAAAAATTACCTCATGATTATGATTCTTACATGTTAACATAACCACAGTATTTTGGACCAATTAAAGACCATATTCATCTAAATAGGAAATAAATTTAACAGAAATAAAATTGAAAATGTATTGCATTGCGAAAAATTGCGATGCTGTTCATATATATCCTATACTATATAAGTTTAGCCTATAGAAATTATTGCAAAATAATCATTAGCCTATATAAAATTTCTTAATCCTAATGACAACATTTGATATTTTTTATTGTTCACTTTGCTGATTCATTCTTTATAGATATAACCGGTCCAGTGCTAATTTTATAGGTATCGGAGCTTTGTAGGGCCTGAAAAAGTCTATAATACTCTTTTTATATTTCTATATTATATACTGTTTCCGTATTATATCACATTTTGTGTTTGTATTCAATAATTATCATCATAAAATGTTTGTAAGTTTCAAGAAAAAATCATGCATTTGCTGCTGAAACTCGCAGAAGTGTCGGAGCGATGTTAATAGGCTACTGCAACCGTCAGTACTTTGTTAGCACAGCTAGAAATCGAGCCGGGCTCGCTAATTTACAAATTAGGCACCCTAACGCTCCGCCAACGAGTCAAAAAACTGACGATTTTGTAGCATTTGTCATTTTCTCATTGGAAAAATCTGCATTTGTCGGCTCGGTAACCGAGTTGTTCAAGAGGTAGGCCTAGTCTCGCAATACATGCGGTTCGTGTCCTGTTTTCGATACCCAGTGACGCTATTGGCCCCCCAGTGTGTTGCCCTTGGATAAAGCATTAACGACGTACACTTGTTCTTGTTCAATGGATCTTATGGACAATTCTGAATTCTATCAATAAGTGGTAACTTACTATATAAAATCATAAAACCAAAATTAAAAATGCTTGAGAATCGGAACTTGCAAAAAGACTAGCTCGGTATTCAGGGCTCGAGCGATGAGGTCTTACCGAATTTGTTCCGGCTTCCAAATTTTTTTCGGGCATTGTGACATAAAGGTTTGGCATAACTTATCATAATTGAAAACCTCCGAGATTGGCGTTGGGTTCAGGAAAAACTTAAGAGGTTACCAGCTTAATTGATAAACAAAGTTTTTCATCAAAAAATTTGCGCTGAATCATGCTACATTTTACGTCACAATGCCCGGGACAAATTTGGCATTACACTGATTTCAAATCGTGCAAAGAATTTTTCCCATCCGAGGATAAAGATTATCATATCATGCCACTATAAGCACAATTTAACACTATAAGCTTTAAACATAATTACATTGAAATTTAGGACATCAATTGAAACATTTCGTATGATTCGACAAACACACGTTTCTAATGCTACGTCAAATAGACGACACCTCGTTAAGGTTCCACTACGTTGTTAAGGAGTCAATTTCCTTTAGGAAGACAATTTTAAGCAGGCAACACTGTGTTTATTATGATGTCGCGGCCAAATCGTCATATTAACAAAACTAAGAATTGTTTCAGTCCAATGAGCATCTGACTTTAACGTGGGTTGATTTGTTATTGCTTTATCGATAACTTGCAGGTCAAGCGCACGGTTTGAATTTGATGGAGATTGAACCTTTTGTGTTTTTCAAGTATTTGTCTTAACATTTTAAGCTCAAAAGTTTTATGTATATGAGATATCTATGGTTCGAATACAAGAACGGGGATTTTCGTCATTTCTTTTAACATGACTTTTTTTAACATGACTTCTCTGCAGAACAAATTGTCAAATTGTTGGACTAGCTTAAGTACTTAGGCAGTAATCACAGCGAAAACCAGCGAAATTTCAAAATAGGAACATTGTGTTTCAGTAATTGACATTTTTTTCCAAGTATGCAATTGTTCGTACAATGCTGTGTTGGCCATTTAAAGCAAGACTTTTCAAACTTTTTTGTTCGGTCACACCATTCAGAAAGAAATTTCTATACGTCTCCTTGATAGGTAGCCTACACATTAATGATATTAAAATAATGAACGTCCCATCATTCGATAGCTCAGACATCCTAGTAAAGAACTGACAGAGTGAAATTCGGAGTTGCTCCTAAAAATGCAATAAAAATGTTTTTACTAGCCTATAAGCCTAGGCTAGGCTACTTCTAATATTTGTGTGAAAGTTACAAAAACTTTTGTTTCTGATGTATTAAGCCAATTTGTTTCACGACCCCAAAATGGTATTGCAACCCATAGTTTGAGAAGCTCCGATTTAGAGCATATTTTGGAAAGAACTTGAGTTTTATGCAAAAGATCCAAGGTAACTGAAACTTTGGGAAGTGACTCTATTACCGTAATAAGCCTAGACCTACAATATACACACTGCACAGGCAAGACTAAAGTCCAGCAGATTTCAAGAAATTGATCTGTAGGCCCAGTACGTTTTATCAAAACTTTCAGGGGTTCTGTTTTTTGGGTCACTATGTACTAGAGATGATCTTGTACAAATCCAAACCTGAATATCACCTTATTCACCTTCTAAGGAGATTTTGGTGAACACGAATTGCACCAAGCAACAATGACAATCCTGAATACAATATTATTTATTGATAGCCTAGGTCTATTGACTTTGGTAATAAATATTGTTCTAGTTAGGTGGCTAAGCTAAAAAAAGGTTAACATTTTTTGTAACAAAGATCATTTACACGATGATTTTGCTTTCTCGATTGCCATTAACATTGGTTTGAAACAAAGCAATTTTTCTTGTGATTGTATCATGTTATAAGCAAGATTTGGCAACGTTTGTATGAAGTTCTACCATTTAATACGAATAGGTTCAAATAGACATTGTTTTCATCAACTTCTTTGCCAACCCGAATGTTCTCCGAGACACCCCTCAACGTTGTCCAATATTTGATACACCTAAGGAGCTGAGGAAGATTTGTGTGCTCGTGAGCATGATTTCACATTAAAGTTTTCCATGCTTTACAGTTTTGTTCCGAGTTAGAATTACTGATGTCTAAAGCTAATCCAAGTTAGTCAAATCCATATGGTAAACTGATTTAAGTTTAAGCATAGCTTACAGTAGTGTTCGTCTTTTAAAGGGTAATTATGAAAAAAGTTACATTTACAAAACGACCTGCGAAAGGAGGTGCTGTACAAGTGCATGGCACTGTTGTCTCACTTCACAATGGGCTACTCCTAGTATCAACTGGAATCCCATCATTGGATTCGGTATTAGGTGGAGGTGTTCCCCTTGGAAGTGTTTTCCTTCTTGAAGAAGATGTACACACTCGCTTCTCTACTCTCTTAACAAAGTACGTGCATCTTTTGTATGTTTACCGCTAGCAAGCCAAAATAATGATTTGTAGCAAAAAATTATCCACATGCAATTAGAAATGGGCATTCTAGAATTTTAAATCTGAATCTTAAACGATTCAAATCCAAAATGCCAATTTATTTTGAATAGTTGGAACCGAAATGATCGCAATCACCAATAAACCAAAATAAAACTGCCACATGCATTTTTTACACTTACTGCTTTCGTTGCGGTTACTACTGAACTAACGCGCTGCGCCGATTTGTTATCTTGTGAGTCACAAGCATAACAGTGTCATTTCTACCGTGCGCCACATGCAGTCAAGCATAACGAAGTCATTTTTTGCCTTGCGCATTGCTAGCAGTCGAGCCTAACGTTAACGAGGTTCGCATATAATATTTTGCTTATTTCAAACGCTGCCATTACGCGCCTTACGTATGATCAGTTGTTGCTTTTACGAAGTATCAATAAATACCACAAAGACGTGTGTTGCTGTCTAGGCTAAGTTGGGAAAGCAATTAAGACACCAGAAAGTTTTTAATTTGTACCTAATAAGGCACAGTTTCAATAAGTAAATTCAAAAATAAAATTAATGAAAAATGCACACTATCTCTTCATGTTTTAAACATTTTCAAAGGCTATTCTAGAATAGGATTCAAAATTTTAAGTTTGATTTAAATATTCTGGAATATCTAGTTATTTTAGAATGGCCATCCCTACATTAATTTGTTTTAGTAACTAAATGGGTTATAATATATATTTATAAGATACATATAAATATTTTTACACAAGAGTGTAACTACCTTCACAACTTAAATGCTATGATTGCTGAACATAGCATAGGTTGCAAAGCGTAATTACAGAAATACATGCAGCACATACTTTTGTATATATTTTACCTTTTAGCTGTCTCTATAAAACTTGATGAAATAGATATTAGCTTTATATATGCTCACAGCTGAAATTTAAATATTTTGTGTATGTTAACTTTTCCCTTCGGTTTGTTACAACATTTTTCATTTGTGTAGATATTTTTTAGCTGAAGGGGTGACATCTGGGCACGGTCTTTATGTGGCATCTGCAAATGTGAACCCCAATGTGCTCCTTAATGCTTTGCCAAAACCAACTTCGATGTCATCCACAAGGTCGTCTCAACAGAAAAACGATAATGACATGAAAATTGCCTTCATGTACAAGGACTTGCCCAAAAACCAAAGCTCTTTGTCTGGAGTGTCTAGATATGGACACTATTATGACATTAGCTGTAACATGGACAAAAGTGAAGTTGAAAAATGTGATCTAAAATCTTTGCGTTTGACTGATGAAATTTCATATGGAGAAGGAAAAAATGACATGTTTAGGTATTTGCATAAGAAGTTATTATGAAATTTTATGACTCCAAGTAGAACTGAGGGAAGTACCATTGTGGATGTTATGTTGCAGGCAGTCATGTGCTCTTAGTTAAAAGTAAAATTACAGTGATATATTTTGGTTTGTCAGTTTGTGTATTTTTGGAACTCAGTTTGTATATAAATACACTACCTGTCTCTAACCTAATAAATGTGTCAATGCTAGATATATGTCACCTTTATATGTGTATTATACATTTATTAAACGTATATAATATACCGTAGTTATCCTTGCAAATGCATGTCTATTTTCATTCAGGTACACGCTGAAGCATCTCAAGCAATGTATTAACAACAGCAGATATGAAATGCCACAGAAAAATTCAGGCGACCAGCAACTAAACGTCCTCAGAGTTGTCCTCCCACATTTTGCATCTCCACTTTGGTGTGGTGACAAGCCAGATAACATACATAACATCGTCAGGTTTCTGCACTGCCTGCGAGCTGTAGCACGAAACTCCATGATTGCTTGCTTGGTCACTATACCAACTCATCTTTATCACGAAAATGAGGTTGCAATGATCCGACAACTTGTCGATACTTCTGTTGAACTTGAGGCTTTTGTTGGAGAGAAAAACCCAGTATTTAAGCAATATCATGGTGAGTGTTTTATGTTTTTACAATAAAGTGATTTATATGTATTTTATTATACGTTAAAAAAAAATGGCAGAGTGTGATAATTTTGTGATAAATATCTATATCTACCTCAAGAAATTTTCTTTACGTTTTTCTTGATAAATTCAACGCTATATGTGATTTTGATGTAGGCTACACCTGACAATGATATTATACTTTCTTTAGGACTTCTCAAGATACACAAATTGCCAAGATTAAATTCGTTGGTAAACTTCGTCCCGGACTCATTTGACCTTGCATTTGAATTAAAAAGGACTAAATTTATCATCGAATACATGCATTTACCTCCAGACATCTCGGAAACTGCCAGTAGACAGGGAATGGATGAAACCAATGATAAACTTCACCCGCGATCTGCGTGTGGTGGTGTGTCTTTAAACAAAAAGCTTGACTTCTAGCAGCGTTATATGGTGCTATTACATTAACGGGTGCACATCGCCGATTTTAGTGGTGACTAGCCTATTAGTTTTAGTTGTTGTGGCTTTTTTGGAAAACTTTTTACGACGCTGTTGAGTCAACTTCTACCTTCACAGAATTTTGTTTTTTCAGCAAGGCAATTGGGCGGCGTGGTCATAAGTTGGATGCGTCTGGGTTTGAGACACTATTGCCCAATTTAGTACTGCTTTGTGTTAACATTTAACAATCATTTTCTTTTACATATTTTAACCGGAACTGCCTTGTCACTAAATACTACTTTGCTGTGAGACTGCTTAACGTTGGTAAATAATTTATTGCACTAACGCGTTGGCCATTTTAACAGCAGAATTGTAATGGCAACAGCGCCCCTATTATTAGGCTGACTTTTACAGAAAAATCCGCTGTTGAAAGTAGCCAAACTTAAGCAATGTTTGTCCAGTTTTAGTGCGTCATGTGCAGTATATTTCCTATTTTCGAGTTGCAAGGTTACAAGGCATATCGTGATAGGTTATCTCCCCAACTTGTAACTGTTATGAAAATAGCAGTTAACTTGGTAAAACTGTGCTTAATGTCAAATTAATTTTCGGAAGCGTTTGAAGGGTGTGAAAACACATCAAAAGTTTTCAAGCGATGCTAGAAATAATAAACCTCGGAAACCGTTGTATTAGATGATTTTTTTTTTATTTTCGAACTAACTGCTGTATGTAGCCTATACTGTGTAGTTGAATGACTTCGGACTTCGTCAGTGCATGACTTCAGATGAAACATCAACGCCCTGTTTGGCAAAACGTTTTAGTACTTTATCAGTTATTTATTCAGCATTTGTCCATGGAAAAATTTTTCCGGGGCGTTTTCTGTTGATTTGGCTTGTTGTAAGTCGGGTTCGTTTAAGTTGAATTTAAGTTTGAAAATAATTCAAAATGTTAACAAAAAAGTTAGTTTTACAGCATGGAAAAAAAATTTGGGCCCGGATTTTTCTTCACACTCTGCCACATTTCAGTCGTAATTTCACTTTCTTCACAGGAATGTGTGTACACGCACAGTGCTAAGAACTTCTTGCAGCGGAACTTAAAAAATGATGACTATCGGAGAATGGCATCAAAAGATGACTTAGATTTATTCAATAGATTCAACTATCGGACCTAAAATAATTCTTCGGGTTCGGGCTTATATTGTCCAGTTCAGTTTAACCATATGAAGACCGTTTACAACTCTGTTTGCCTTGATGTGAAGTAATCGACTTATTACCAGACCTGGAAGCGCATTTCACTAAATAGGAAGCAATTTTGATTCGCGTCCGAAGTAGTTAGATTTGCAATCAGACGTCAAGATATCTTTCTATTTATTTTGATCACATAACCATCGAAAAAACACCTGCCCGTTGATTCAAAAATTTTTAACCACAGATTTTAGGAAGTGGTTTTTCACATAAAACGGGTAACCATGTTGAACAAGGAACGTCCACAGCTTGCGATATTGGAACATTTGGCCAACTGATAACAGCACAATTCTCTCTTCTACCACCTTGTGGTTCATGGGGATGCCAATGCTGTACCTCTCTAGATGAAACTTCTCCATCAATCCAGACCCACTCGCCTTCTTGTGCGTTGTCACTAATTCCGATCCAAACTTTACGAATAGATTGAAGTAAGGCATTCCCGACATTTCTGTTTATAAAAACGAAAGAAACCACAGATACATATATATGTAATATTATGATATAGGCCTAATTATAAAATAATCACATTAAATAAATGATTATAGGCTAATAAGTAGATCACGCATTCTGTTAAACATAGGCGATTAGATTAGGAGAAAGGGTATGCTAAAAGTTGATTTTAACTATTTACGTTTTTCTTGGAGTTAGATTTAGATAAGAAGGAAGAATTAGGTTAGGTTTAGGTTACTAGGCTATGTTATAACATCCAAGTTAGCTAAAAAAAGCTGCAAAAATACATTCGAATGCACAATTTTTCCGTTGAAATAATGGCAGCCAGGCGTAATAAAATATAAGCTACAATAAATCATAATTCAGGTAATAGAACATCTTTCGATCTTTCTTTAAACTACAACTTAAATATAGTGAACCGTAGCACGAAAACTACTCTTAATATTTTTACCCCATGCTCACACATGTTTCATGAGAAAACCATTTCATTATTGAATAATAAAATTTTAAAATAAAAATGTTTATAAGTTAGAAGTTGCGTATTTTACAAAAGAATATGTTAAACTGTAGAACAATATTTATTATTGAATTATTTACTCTCTTATCGTCAAATCTCTCATTCCAACAGCAGCCAGGTCTCCACTCAAATCTTGACACAATCTTCTGCTTTCTTCCCAACTTTGTGTTGATGTCATAACTTTGTACTGATATCCGTTAGATGGAGCATACCAACCATCATCAGGCTGTTGATACGGTGCAACTAAACATTTGAAATAAACATTGTTACAAATAGACTCGTAGCGTGGCAATTTGTTGAGAAGATATATTCTGCATGGCTACAAATAACACCCGGAACTTTTGATACCCATGAATATCTGAAACCATGTAGTCTGTTAAGAACAACTAAGCACAGGCTACCTTCGCACAAAGCTGCAACTTTATGCAATGCTTCATCTAGCTGCTTTCTCATGTTGACTAGGTCATCCACTGAAAGACAGTACATAGAAATTTTTTCGCGTGAAAAACTGAATATTTCTGCGTAGATAACGTTTAGCTGCGCATAAAATATTTATCAAAATTTACATACAAGTTAACCACCTCCAAGTCCAGTGGCTTCAATCAAAAATGGTTCTCCCTTGGAGCCTTTTTCACCAACCTCTCCTTTATTCCCGGGACTTCCCCGTTTTCCTGGGTAGCTTGAAGGTCCTCGGATGTTGCCTGGAGCATCCTGGTTGGTGAAACCTGCAAATGCTTCATTGTTCTTCAAGCAAGTGAGATAATCTTGCCCATGGACGAGATAAACAAGGAAAGCAATTGATAAAAGACGAATCATCTTCTTCGTGTTGTGTAAAGAACTTCACTTCTTCTTTGCTGCAAAGTGAACAATGAAGCCATTATCGCTCGATATATATAGAGCAATCGCTTTCCAAATAAGGAACTGTTTTTGGCCGGTTTGGTGAAATGCGGTTGAAGAAGTTCATTTACTATACCTACTTACTCAGCTTTTACATAATGAAACTTTCCCGTTATGGCTAAAATCACAGAAGTTGCGTTTAAAAAGCGTACCCAATTCGTTTTACAACTTTCCGTTATCCGTGTGAGCTGGTCAGGTTAATAAAGGATGAGGTATATATGCCACCCTTGGGAGAATTTCTATAGGTAGTGTTTCTTTAAATAGGAATTGGTTTTACTCGGAAAAAAACAGTGACTTCCGGTTATGTAAAGAAAAATCTTCGATTCGTTATTCTGGCAAGTTCCGGCTGCTTGACGGCTTGTCGCGTTTTGGACGGTTATTGTACCTATCAAGTTGTAACAACGTTTTATTCTACAACCATCTTCAAAACAATTACACAAAGATATAGGAAATTTCATCAAAAACATCGGCCGAAGGTCACAAAACATAGCCGACCAAAAACAGAACCGTCCTTTTCGTACATAGACCAAAAGTACTACGCATCTTTTCCCGGGCAACCTAATTAGCGTCAAATTCGCCAAGATCAAAGAATAGTGGAAAGCGTTTTGTGCCGTTTTGTAATGGAGGAGAGTTTATCTATAGCACACTAATGCCTATCAAACGTTCTTTGTACTGTATGCAGACAATTAACGTGAAAAATTGTTTCCGAGCTAATGGCAAACACTATATTTGAGTAACCCATAAAATACAAAACTATACATTATGCTTATCACAAACACATTGACAATGATATCGTGTGCGCTAGAGAATAACAACGTAAACACGAAAAAACACCATTAACATATTACTGTATATATACTGTGCAAATATCAGGTCATAAATTGCGCCCAGATGTGATTGGCAAAGATGACTAAAAAACACACTAATTAATTGTTATTAGAGTTTATAATATATTTATGCGTATCGAAACAAACTTCATGAAAATCCAGTCGTAAAAATATTACGCATATACTTTGATAAACAAGTAAAAGATTTCTGTGACAACGTCGCTGCAAAATATTTAATAACTGATAGCGACGCCCATTTTGATGGAAAGCTTAATTTGCAAGACATACGTTCGACTTTCTTGGCAATGGTTTCCTTTACGATTTAACAACACCGCTGTGAGATGCGCAGATTGTTATGCTACCAAAAAAGGAAGCAATTTTGCTTTGATTAGAATTGCGTTTGAGGAATTTTTTCTTTGCTATTCCATAAATGGTAAAAGGGAAAACAAATACAAACTATACTATGGCTTAGCAGAAGATGAACGTTCAATTACACTTGTAAAGTTTCCTTGGTGAAGTCGTTTTTCATTGCGGAATGGCCTATCATCATGTCAGATTTGTCAGTTTTCCCAAAAGAATAGAATTCTCGCCGGATTAAATAAGATGGTTCAGGAGAAAGTGCTTCATGGGTGCGCTTGGTGATGATCAAGATTGATTTGTTATGTTTGTGTGATTAGCGCAAATCAAGTTAAAAGGTTAAGATTTTAGATTTTCTCAAAACCTCTGACTTCTTATAACTTCAAGGCCAGCACCAGACACTCAAATACCTTATTCTTAACCAGTGCTCTAGATACAAATGAAATTATATTTTAAAAATATAGTGGTTAATAATTTACTCTGTAGCACTCTGATATCATTTCTGCTATTTTTAAACCTATAAAAAATTGATTGAGGTACTTCTCTGAGTTTGCTCCGTTTTGAAATTTGGCCAAATCAGAAACAAACTCTAAGTCACAGATTTTATGAAAATATTTTGATGTACACTTCAAGGTTCATTTTTGTTGTGTCACTTTCGTTGTACAAATTGGCTGAAGTTGTTCTTGACTGAAGTTTTTGTTTTGCAAAACTGCTAAGCACGGTTAAGTTAATGTAACTTTTAAATATTAAATTGCTGATATACAATATTATAAAAAAATAAGCAATCGATAATTAATAAACGAATCACTTCAATAAAGTGAAAGTTTTTTTCGTTTTGGCAAAAAGTCTGCGGGCATGCTACAAGCAATCATGCCACCTCGTATAGGGAAAGCCCCTTCTTAATAGATGTAGCGTCTTTGCCATAACGATAGAGTATGCGGAGCTGGACGATGTCTTTTGATAGACAGTCAAATTTTGCTCGAGATTTTGATAAATCATTACACTTTGAAGAGCTGTTTACTTATACGAGCTTCGCTTAAGACGATTAGTCTGGGAATATAATAAACACGTCAAAACAGCGTCAAGTTTTATTTTGATTTTGTTGTATTTTTTACCGGAATCTTATTCCGACATATAATGTAAAACAATAAACAAAGATAAGCAAAAGCGTAAGAAACGGAATATTTACTGCCACCAATATAAGTAAACGTAAGACTAATGCTATCGACGCGAAGAGCAATATGACTGCATATATTGCCACACTCACAAACAAAATAATTTAACTGCTATCGTATTCTACTAATTTTTGAAATAACTTCGGTAATTGTGTGGTCCCCATCCTCCACCATTGTGTCTATCTTGAGTTTCTTTTGAATTTCTCTCAGTTCCTTGTATTTCTCCGTCACGTGATGCAATACTTCCTTGATTCCTCGCTCCCCCGACGCGTTGTACTTTTCGAGGAAATCTTCTTCTGTGAATTCTTTGACGGATTCCAGAACGCCGTCTTCGTTCTTCCACCTCTGCGAAGTAAACAAAGAAGTGTTTTTGAATACTAAAAACATTATATCTTGCAAATTTGATAGCAATCTTTAAAATTTAATCGTTCATAAAGATAAATTGCAAAAATTGCAAAAATTGCATAAATGAAAAAAATGAAAATGAAAGCAATGTCATATTCTGTTTTTGAGAATTCTACTTCAACAATAGATTAACTTGTTAATACAACTGTAACCTTTTCTTACCTCCATGACGAATTGCAACCTGGCTAAGTGCGTTAAAAAGTGATCAAAGGCCTCTGGAAATTCGGAATTTGCAATTAAATGCGCGTTCTTACAAATAAGTGATTCTGCCTAATACAAAAACAAACATCACCTTGATTCAGGGATATTGGCGATCTACAAAGAAAAACGCAACAAGCGTAGCCTAAACACATAGTAAAATCATTCTTAAAATACCTCTTTAATACACGCACTCTTTTCATTTAGGCCTACGGTGTATAATGCAATATTCCACATCAACCTGCTTATCGAGAGGATAGAGAACATTCCACACAAACGATCTCCATCTTCTGATCATATCTGCGTCTTTCGTCTCCTGAGCTTTTCGAAGGTAATTTTTCAGTCCACCGTGCTCCCCCATCACAGCCATATATGTTTTCTCTTGGATTAGCCGGTTACCGTACAGAGGACCGTATAAGTCTCTTATCTGACAATTAAGATACATAACTCCAGTCAGGTGGTTGGTTAATTCAACACAAAACACTTCAACCCACAGGTGTCGGTTGTCCCGGGATGAATCAGCCTGGAACCTTCCATTCACAGTAAACAAAATACAATATAGGATTAATTGATAGCTATTAGAGATAAAGAACCTGAATGAGAACGTAATTGATGACGCCATACTTGCCGGCTCACATGCTCCAGCTGGACATCCATTTTAGCGTGTTTTCGATCAAAGTGTAACGTCACTACCCAAGAAACGGCACCAATCACAATTGTTGTTATTATTTTGAATTCGTTGCTCGTTTGCCACCAGTGACGTTTGCCGCCGCCACCCTGACCGCTTTCAGGACTTTCAGACGAACTTGTACCAGTCGACGCAGGTCTTTGGATTTGCCTTGTTGTGGGTACAAAGTTGGTAATTAATCGTTGTGATTTCTGCAAGAAATATAACTGTGTGTTGACGTTGTATTAAAGAAATTCTAAGTTCACAGCATTTATCCCATCAAGAAGCCAATGAGTATGAACACTAACGTTGTAGTAATGTAAAGAACACATAAAGCGTAGTGCGGTTTTCTTTCGTTTTAGAAACGTTTAATGGAGACAAATTTCTCACAAGACATATGATCTAGTCTGGTGTATTGCATTCATAACGTCAACAACAACAACATTTATCATGAAATGGAAGACAATTGACAATATTAGAAGGAAATTTATTCACAAAACCGGAAAGAGAACTCGTGATCGATTATTACCTGCCATGATCTAACGGTTAGATTCTAACCGGACAAGACTTACACAAAGTTCCTTAATCGTGCAATCAAAATAGAGCGCACAATTAGCGCGGTGTTTTTCCTGTGACGTAATACATTAATAAAGGCCTGAAGAGATGTGATTGCGTAATGGATATACGAGTGCATTATAACCTATTTAAAATAGTAAAATATAAAACAGGGTATAATTTGGCACTCTAAAGGTTAACTTTTTATTTTTCGACACTAGCTTATGCTTACGAAAGCTATTTTAAAATCTGGTTAACACGGTTCAGACAACATAACCCATTTAGTCATACTTCGTCAATCAATAATAGTATAAGCGTAGCTTCAAAAGAAACTTTTCAACCGTATTATGTGTCGATTAGCAGCAGTCGTTACCACGCTTCAGTGATCACAACAAGAAACACCTAAAGTTTACGATGATGCGTGACGTCTAATGGGCACACTTACGTTTCGTTCAAATACAGGTACAAGTCTTGCTGTGTAAATCCATTTCCGTAAACAGCTTACTACTGACGTCATTCTCAAGTATTGGCACCTTGAATAACTGCTTGATAAATATATGTCGAATCATTTTGACATGTATCAAATCATAATAATTTATGTCAAAGTTAATGTCAATCAATCGATCATTTTATTATTTGTCATTAGCACGGTGGGGAAGAAAAATTAGTACTAGCTGTTAACCACTGTAATATAACCTGCTGTAAGCCTGTAGCTTTGCACTTTGGTTAAGCGTAGTCAAGGCTAGGACAATATCAAAAGCTGTACACAATTGACAATACAATACAATTGACTTCCGAACAATATAAAGGACCGTGTAGCGAACAATAAGTGAAAATCGTTATACGCTTAAGATTGAGGCGACCTGAGTAGTAAATACGAGGCAAACGGATGCTTAATACTACTTCAAGTCAACAACGTTTACCTAGACTCGTGTACTCTTGGTCATTTTTTAATCATTTAGCCAGGTTATTTTAATTTTTGCGTAGTAATATGATTTGCAATAAGTAGCGATCATTTTCTGATGTTAGTATCCTTACTTTGTCTTAGTTGGCCGACCCACAAGAAGCTTTTTAACCTTACACCTTACACCTTTTTAACCTTACACCTTTAACTTTACACCTACAACCTTACGATTTTGACTTTTCTCCACTATGGCTAACAGGAGTACAGTTAAACTCTAATTATCCTTAATCATACGTTTTGGACTTCAATGTCTTTCTCAGTGAAAAGCAAGTCCTTCTTTCTGCCTCTATTCACAATACGAATAACCCTAGGCTAGTCGCTATTACTTCCTCGTTTAAAACGAAAAACAAAAGAGTGCCTGAGATAGCTTTCGAATCAAGCGCTTTCCTACTTCAGCAAACAATATTGAACATCGCTCTACTAAAACCATCAAAGGTTTTTATCTAAGGTATTTTTACCGTCCATATAAATAGTTCTTTTCTTCCTTCAAGGACAAATGTTATGGGTAAACGTTATGGGTACACGTAGCAATACCAGGTACGTATGTCGTATAAGCTTCCTATAATCTCAGGCAGTGAAGTATCGGACAAAGCCAACGTCAAAAGTCAGGCTAACACCCGTTTCAACTTTGTTATTGCTTTTTTTCATCTTCCTTCCATATATGATTAAAACTAATTTGTGTTCGCCCAAAGCAATACTTTCGATGAGGTTTGATTTTAGAAACGTGATGCGATGAGCTCGTTTGACCTGATCTGTTCAATGTTTATCATGAATTATTGCCAAACACATAAAAAGTCTAACTAAAACAATACGGGGTTTACTCAAGGCATCTTCAAACTTTTATGGCAAAATGCTAACTGATTGCACTTGGTAATTTTGCCCAAGTCGTTATCACTGCATCGCTTATCGACAAATACAAATTTCTCACACTATATGCAGCATGCTATTGTATTAGACAATAGCATAAACATCACGCTGCTCACGTCTCGTACAAATTTCTCTAACCCTATAATAATTTCATAATTGTTACATTACGTTACATCACAGGTGTATTACATAGGTACAACAGTAGACCTGCAGCTGTCCATCATATTACAGCGTAAGGTACAGAGTGCATAGTGTTGCTTAACAATAGGCAAGTCCGATTTCAGTTAAATGTGAGAAGGGCGTATACTTCACGGTTAACACTGCAAGTCTTAAAAACAACCCTACGCCGGGTATATCCGACTTGGCAATGCTAAGATACAAATCATATAGGCCTACATCTGGGACGATGGAAATAGATGACAAGGGAAATGATGAAAGGCTACTGGAATAAGATGGTACTGGAAAATGACGGTAAACAGTGTTTTGTTTCAAATTTGTAAAATATATTGATTTTGAGATTTGAAAATTCATTTTGCTGACGATCGCCTTTTTAACACTTTCTATTGCTAACCTATAAGCAATAAACTCGGTCTAACTTATAAGCAGGGTTGCCATCGATCTGGACTCAAAAATAAGGACAAACAGGAAACAAGATAAGATTAAAAAGGAACAGAAGTTACTGAACGGAATGTATTCATACGACACGTCAATTTAATGTACAAGGTCACAGGAGAAAGCGAAGTGTCTAAAAAACAGACACTGTTCACGGCAGGCAGGTCTTGCCTAAGTGTACTTTTACTTGCAGGATAGACCTGACTGTCCTTTCACTAAGGCTGTTCTTATCTTATGTACGGTTCTAAATGGCGCACTAAGGTATGTCGAAGTGGCCATTATAGAAAGCTCTGCCCTAAAAATGAGACAAAAATAAGGAGGCAAGTAAAAATAAGGACATTTCTTAGAAATAACAACAAAAATATTTTCTAAGACGCAGACTTTGAAATAAGGACAAATTTTAGAAATAAGGACGGTATGGCAACCCTGCCTATAAGTATAGGAACTGGTAGGAAACAGGAAACGCTATGACTTAATTAGGAGAATCGTATTAGGTGTATGTATAGCATCGAAATGCGTTTTTGGCACGATTAAAACACGCAAAAGGCTGACGTACGTACTTGAATCGTCACATTTGCACATATGGTTGCATATCATCATTTTGCGTTAGTCTATTAGAGTTAAGTCTATTAGCCAAGTGTCAAAAATAACGACAGTTTACGAACAATTATAACTAATTAGTTTCGAGAATCGATAATAACAGAAACGCAAAAAAATAATATATTGTAATACTGTTATATCGCAAATAATTAATATATTATATCACACACATATACTGTATTGTAAATAATTAATTATTCTAATCTAGATTATAATTTTACGTTTACTACGTAGGCCTACATATATTTTCCAATTTGGAAAGGGAACACTGTTTGCCGTTATTTTCCAGTACCGTCATTTTCCAGTACCGATATTTTCCTTGCCACCATTTTCTACTGTTGCCCATATATCCTACCAAATTCTTCAGTCTGCAGCAAGTAACGACTTACTATACTGTAGGCTACTACTTCATTGTTTGGCGCATACAATCCGAAGTCCGAACACAAATTACAATACTCAGACAAACTGATAGAAATTAATAGTCTATGGCTACACTCTACACCACAATTCTTGTCCCAGCCCTCACTGAGTATCGCCATTCCGGTTTTCTTGTCGGTTAATTCTATTCTGCATCCTCACTCAAACAATCACAGCGTGAAATTCTTATTTTTGTGACGACGTTTTGTTTTGTAATATTAACGAATTGTTAGGTCACTCTAACGTGTCAACCAATACTTTTAAAATACTAAAATACAAAAACAGAATATAAGATGGCACTCTGTAGGGTTAACTTTTATTTTTAATTCTTCGACACAAGCTTTCACAAGCATAGGTTTGCTTGAGATGGCCTGTTTTTTAAATACTGTATGTAACCTACAGTAGTTAGTAAAATGGCATTTCATGAAATATTAACTGTCTCCAGCCTAAGCCAAAGTCACACGATGATTGATTTTGTGTTTGTGCATTTTACATTTTATCTTCTGTGTGCAGTAGCGGATTAAGGCGGAGGCTGATGGGGATGCAGCCCTTAGGCCCACAGGCAAAAATAGACAAACCTGAATACAAAAGCCTTTATAAAAGATAAGCATGTGTATCCCCAAAGTCTGTAGGTACGTGGTTTTATGTCAAATCTTTACTTGATTGACATACTGTCAGGCAAGTCCTGTATGGCGAAATGCAAATGAACATGAAACTTACAATATGCCTATGCGGTATTGCAGAATACAAGCAATAGCAGAGTAACATATAGCACCTCAAAGGTTAAATGTTATTTATTTCTATCGATTTTTGCAAGCTTGGTCTTGCTTGTTTAAGTGTTATTATACGAAATATGTAGCTGTGTGAAACTATATTTGGGTTAGACGCGGTGATTGTTTTTTCACAGTCATTGACATTATGGGACATGAATGGTTTTTCAATTGATTTTTTATTTGTATCATAACAGGGAATTGTTCTTTGACCCTGGGAATACAACTAGTGGTACAAAAACTACTTTTTTAAATTACTTCCCAGTGGAAAATTTTATACTGATGTTGGAATGTCTGTAAGTTATTTTGTTTATTTATTTATTCCTGTCCGCCTAAATACCTTTGTCCTTTTTGAACTGAAAAGAGTTTTCGCTGCACTTACTTCGCGATATTTCACTGACTGTTACGGAGCGACCGCCGTAGACGTTTTCAAGTTCTTGCTACAGAGCGTGTATTTCCGTTTCCATTTTGTGGTTTTCCTTGAAATTGTCATCAAAAATATTACAAAGATGATACCTATAAATCGTTATTGCTCAACCCATTGCTGCTTGCTGTCGTGCTTGCAGAATGCAGAAGATAGACACAACCACATGTATGGCAGAACCATTCTTACACACATAACTAATGAATCACTACTTACAAAACTCATGAAAAATATCATGTCATGTGTGGCTTACATTTATTAAACGGCATGTTTGCTTTTCAAAACCAACTTTATTTGCAACTTAAATCTTTAACATCACTTGTTTTCTGTTAAACCAAACTTGGCTCATGAGCGTGGCTCTCATCTGTAGAGCGCGGTGAAGCTGGACTACTTCGCACCAAAGAATTGAAGGGTAGAAAAAAATCGTGCGTATATACGTTCTGTAGAATGCTTAGCAGCATACAAAAACTACAACAAACAAATAGGCCTACCTTGGTTTAAAAAATAAGTTAGGTCGACAAATTATGTAATTTATTGATTCCAGTTAACGAAAAAGCAATAAAAATTGCGTTGACAGGTAATTCCCTAATGTAAAGCGGTAGCTCAACCTCCAAAACCCATTATAACCTATATATATTTTCTTTATAAAACAATCGAAAATTTTAAATATGATTTAAAGAGAATGTGTTGCTTAAATCTTTTTAATAGGGCATTTTTATTACACATTTGGAGTAATAGTTTTTGTAAATGTTCTGTATGCATTTTGTTTTGTACTAAATGGTAGAGAAAAAAATCCGTATAAGCTCCTTGATACCTTGCTCCAATAAAATACTAAACATTAAACAAAGCTTTTAGACCAACGCCTGAAACTTGATTCATCTTTTTCATCAAACTGGAAATTCTTGTTTTTTTTTGAAATAATGGAAACCGTATTGTATTGTATGGTTTATTTATTTCGACATTAAGCATTATACAGCTTTACCAACGCTTACGTTCAAACGATCCAACCATTGACTACCATAAAACGTTTGAAGTTTTATAGTCGTCTATGATCCAACCAACCAATATAGTTTGATATCGATGAGTAGTGAAATGGTGTTTGTTGTTGTTAGATACAGTTCACTTAGCACAGCTGTTCCGAGCTTTGGTTTGGCGGGAGAAGACATGCGATTACCGACTACCGAGCCTGGCTTTATCAACCCTTGCCTCGTTCTTATTGCTGTGTTGATATGTAATAGGATTAGTTTATCTAAAGCTGGCAAGGATAGAAATAAAACAGTCTTTTGTTGATATAGAAAATTAGCAACACTCACGCAAAAGTCCACCGTCTATAAAGCCAGTAAGCTGGACTAATGTTAATGCAATTGAAATCTTCAGAGCTTGTGCTTTGTTACTGCCTTGAAGCTACCAAGCAGCGCTAAGGCATGAAGGTTATGCTACCGGCAGCCTAATTATTTAACAAAAAATGGAATTGGAATGCAAAAATTACAGAACTGGGAATATTTTTTTGGTCTTAGAGGTAAAAGCCTATAGATAGTTACTACATGGATTGAAATACCGCAAAATACCGGTTTATAAACGGTCATCTCACATCTGGCTAAGTTTAATGTAATTTTAAGTGATCTCTTATACTTTTGCACTCTGACTTGAAGGCCTGAATGGTGAGGAGTTTTGAGATAATAGAAAAGAAATTATACGACGTAATAATTCTTCAATACTCGGTCGACGATCTCGATACCTGTGATATGGGATTGGGAGTGGAAGAGTAATAAGAGACCCAATTTACACAAATTTTGGTGTATTGACGTGCGCTAAAGCATCAACTAGGCTATGTTTATGTAGGCCTGTTTTGAATTGGCAAGTTGGTGTTCAAACAACCAACTTTTTTTTATGCGTAATAAATCTTATTTATAATAAATCAGCGAAAAGAAAAAAAAATTGGCAGCATCTATTTCACCGGCAGCTGGTTACCTTATTTGGAAAAATCTACTTCGGTAAATGGCTAGCCGGTTACTCAGTTGGTATTTTCTTACTTCGGTGAAGTAAACACTTATTTTACAAGCGCCGTTTACCGAAGTAGGAAAATACGAATACAGTAAACGGCAATTACGCTGGTCAGTGAATTGAAATGTATGCTAATTTCAACTTAGAACCAATTTTTCCAAAGTCTAAATTAATTTAAAACTAATCCCCTCCGACCCAAACTCTCACCTCTTATGACTAAAGTAAATTGAAAATAAATTTGAACAAAAGAAAAGAAATAAAACAATGGCAAGAATCGAATTCGTGGCCTCCAGCATACAAGCCCCAACGTTAACCACTATGTCATCGCAGCGCCTCCTCGCTGGATAAAACGAGAGTCATAAACCCATTAGCGAAAATCGGCCAGTCACCGTATTGTGATTCTGCAACTTTGGTGAGTGGATGCCAGTGAAATAGTCATTTCGAAAAAAATTAGGCTTGTGCTTTAGCCTTCTGAAGAGATTACATTACCATCATCCATAGTCTGATAGTGGAAAGTGTAGCACCTGCATGCATGAGGTTCATCAATGTGCGCACAAACATTTATATGCATGCCGCTTTAGAATAAATACAAAGACAAACTTGTCACTTGTCAAAAAATTAAGGCTCCAGTGCACGCCATCATGTCAAAGATCACGGCTTTGCACACACGAGTGCTTGTCGAAAACTTCCATACTTTCCAGTTTTGATCATCATAGAGTACCGTTGCACCTGATTGGAAAGTTTGCTAAGTGCTCGGGTGACTAAAATTAATTGTACATATAATCGCTATTATTTCATCTTATTGCACGGGGGATTTCATCCAAAAACAACAAACTTTCAAATCTGGCTGTGTCATAATATCTGTATTTTTCAAGAATTTTTGCACAAAATAACAGACTCATTTAATTACATACAGCATATTAATATAATTTATTGTTTAATAAGCCTATGACAATTGATTTAGATACAAGAAAATCATTTAAGTCCAGCAAACTGTTACCTAAAGCCTTGTGTGCCAATAATGGATTGTGATTATGGATTTGATGAATATGATGTCTTTGAATCTGAACATGCTGATGAGTTTGATATTTTAGATGAATTGGAGGGTGGGTAAATTTTGTTTTACTTTTTGTTGGTAAGCAAGAAATTTTGTTTGTGTTAATGTTGGTTTTCGTGAGTTGTTTGAGTCATTGTGGTTACAACAAATAAAGTTTGCAATTCTGCTTGACATTCAAATTGCTTCAATCTTTGGACTTCAAAGCTAAATTGGCTGGTTTTTACATATGGACAAGGCTTACCTGCTACTTAACGATCGTCATAACATCATTCAAACCCAGAAAGCAATACTGAAGTGTTCTATGTGGTCCCTGTAATAGAACTAAATACTATGATATATATATAATTTTTTAATTGATAGGAAGATCAGAACCACCAAATGCAAGGCCGTCTGCGCCTGTTGAGTGCACAATAGAACTTCCTGATATCAGCCAAAGCACAGCTCCAAAGAAAAGAAGATTGTTTTCCCCTGATGAAAATGAAGATCTTCCTCCTAATTTTCTTGACCCGGATGCATCACTTGTTATTGATGAAGATTTTGGGGAGCAGTGTGAGTTGTCCTTGTTATGAATGCTTTATTTATGTATTTTTTACTCTGGTTCTGCTTAGGTGTGAATTGATTTGTTTTAACTGTATATATGCCTAAATACATGATCTTTTTTCTTTTTATTCAGCACCAAAGCGAAAAAGGACACTCCCTAATGGAAATGTTGAACAAAATGTAAGAAAGCTCAATTTACCAACAACTTTAGATGTGGATAGAGACCTTAAACTGCAAAAGTGAGCAGAAGAATTAGACGTTATACGCTTTGCACATGTGCAAAGCTAAATTGTCTGGACAGTGAAATCTGTATTTTCTTAGTAATTGTTATTTTTTTTAACACTTCTTATTATTTTTGTTTTGTGGAATGATTTCATGCAGGTTGGAGGAGCTAAAGCACAAGAACAACATTTCTACTCCACAGATTTTAGAAAAGATCAGAAAGTTTAAAGAAAATAAAAATAATGCTAAAGAGTTTCTTACAAAAGGTAAACATGCCAAACTGGTACGACAGCATGTTATCACATATGTTGCCATTACAGTAGCATGCTTTCATATATTTTTAAAGTTTTCAACAGGACAACGCTAGACCTTCTGTTGTGAAATGATATTAATGCATATACAGTATGTTACAAAGTGATGATATTAATATCTTTATATTGCCATTTAACTTACTGTATATATTATGTATATACTCAGTTTTACTGATATCATAAACGTGATTTCAATAATAATCGATGGATGATGATGATTATTGTAAAGCAGATACAATGCAGGCCGGAGCTAGACGTGGTCTACAGTTTCAGCTCACAAAGGTCCTAGTGCACCCACCTGTTCACAGTGACTTCATGTCGGCCACGTCATCTGATGGTCAGAGGGTTTATATGAGAATTAAATCCAGCAAACAAAATGAGGTAAAATGATTTCTTAATTTTCTATTGTTTGGCTGCTTAGCGGATATGTTGTACATGTTCACTTTGTGTATGTTTAAAATTGTTTGCTTATGTATCAAACATTTTGAAAATCCCTTAATTGCTTTTCATTTAACTTTTTAACCCTTTCCTTGCGATAACCTCAAAAGGTCTCAAGCACAACTGAGCTCTTGGGGAATTCCCATTCCAGTCGCCTTTTGCCACAGACCATGACTGAGCTGCGTCAGATTATATTTGAACAAGTTGGTATATTTTATAACTTTGTATATTGTATTTGCAGACGTGATTATTTGCGTTTCACAAAACAGTTTAAATAGAATATAAGATAGTTAGATATAAAATACTTGTTTTTTCCTAAAATTGTAGAAAAAATATGACGTTGTAGAAGAATCGAAAAAGATCACAGATGAAATCCGCAGAGCTGCTCTTGCAGGAAGCAGTATCCCCGACTCCTCCGTGGAAGAGGACGTTGATGAGGGAGTTTATAGCGGCGACGACAACTCCACAGATGGGTTGTGGGTGAACAAGTATGCCCCCACTCACTACACCCATCTTCTTAGTGATGAGGTAACTTAACAATGGGCACTCTTTATCTGGAGATCTCACTAACAATATATTGATTGTAAACGATGTCCAACTTTTTTGCTGCAATTACAGTTTAGTGTTTATTTAGTTGTTATGTTTAGAAATAATTTTATAACTGTTTAGCAATGACCACGAAGGGTTTTGTTTGCGTTTGTTCCATGATTGTATGTCTTTACCGATTTGGTGGGCGATTATGCCTTTTTTATTGAATGTGTTGTGGATATATGCATATTATATTAATAGATGAATTTCTTTTTACATAAGAGTGTCAACAGGGCTTTGCTGAGGTGGCTTAAACTGTGGGATAAAGTTGTTTTTGGACGTGATTATCAACCTCGTAAAGCAAAGATCCCGGAACAGCAGAGCAAACAGCAAAAATTTAAAAGCAAGTTTGCAAAATCATATAATGCTGACTCCACAGAAGAGGTAAATCATAATTATTCTTTTTCATAAATCACTTTTTCATATTTTTACATTTAATCATCTCTGATGTAGTTAACCTGAATGGGTTAATGAAATGTTGGCAGACAATTAAGTTCTGTATTCACCAGTAGTGCCTTATATTTGTTGATTGTTATGCCTGGTGGCAACCATGGTATATTTAATCACTGCGTTAAATCTTTAGTCATTGTTGGTAGATGAGTAAATACCGGTATGGTGGTATGTGTAAACTTTTGCATTTGCAATTTAGTTGACATTCAAATTTCTTGTATTCTTTGTATTTTGTTGTCCAGTTTTATCGAGTTTTATCTTGATGCAGGAACTTGATGATACCAAACGTCCTAAAATGAAAGCCGCTTTGCTTTGTGGGCCTCCTGGTCTTGGGAAGACAACGCTAGCCCATATAATCGCAAAACACGCTGGTTATCACATCGTGGAAATGAATGCGAGGTTAATTTATTGCCAGTCTTGAAATACCTGACTTATAGCACCCATTTAACAATCAGAGAAAGTGTAATTGGTCGTGATAATCACTAGAATATGTAAAGCGCCAGACCTGCTAGCTATTGCAGCGAAAACACAGGCTTGTCCATTCCAGCTGACTAATTGCTTTCTTTGTGCAAGTTTGAGGTTACGTGATCTATGTGGTCTCTTACCTCCAAAATCAATTTGTTTGACAATAAATTTTGTGTTAGTGCTGCTTAACGTTAACAATAACTTTGACAAATAAATCATGCTGCGAATATTTTCATGATCAAGTCTGTAAATTGTATATTGGCAACAAGACCATAATTTAGCTGGATGATATGATAGGTTGGAGAAGGTTAGTTCGGCGTTATTGTGAGATTAAATCCTTACTTTCCATTTATCACATTTCTTATTGACCTTTGTGGAAAGACATTGGTTGCAGTACAACATCAAAACAGCAAAACATTCTGAATTGTTGCAGTGATGATCGAAGTGCCGAAGTTTTTAAGAAGAAACTCGAACAAACAACTCAAATGAAGTCTGTTCTAGGATCTGATCACAAACCCAACTGTCTTATAATTGACGAAATTGATGGTGCCCCACAAGTACGCATAATTGCATATATATATATATATATATACTGTATATATAGATATCTTATGTTGTTTGCTACTATTATAACTTTGACATGAATATGTACAGTACTTCGGTTTTTTCCAGTTTTTCACAGAGCTTTAGGTGTTCTTTTGCAAATTGCTTTAGCCTCGGTTCTGCATTTTGTATTTTTACGCTAATTTATTTTATAGGCAGCAATTAACGTGTTACTCAATGCTATGAACAAAACTAGAAAGGATGAGGGTAAGAAAAAGAAACCCAGGAAGGAAGTCGGTGGTATTTTACAGCGTCCAATCATATGTATTTGCAATGACCTGTGAGTTAACTTACACAATCAATGACAGTTGAAACATTATTAAGAATTAAGTTTAACATTTACCTAGTAAAGCAGTGCTATGAATAAACTACAGTTTCAGTTAATTTTATTTTTTACTTTGAGTTTTATGAGTTGTTAATTATTTGTTATATTTTTAAAATGTTTCTTATAGATATGTGCCAGCTTTGAGGCAGCTTCGACAACAGAGCTATGTGTTACAGTTCCCACAAACAACAAGTTCAAGGCTTGCTTCTAGGCTTAAACAGGTTCTTGTTATTCCAAGTTCGAACAAGATTTACTCACAAATTTACCTGTTTCATTACATATCGTTGTTATTTTTTTTGATGTTTTTATGTTAACTTCTATTAAGTTTCAGGAAAAAATTCGTTTTTTCCAAAATTTAGGCTTTGTCCTCATTTTTTTATCGTCCTTGAATATTCATACAACATATAGGCTTTTATACCCCGGTTACTAAAACAAAAAAGCTGTTAATATCACGAATACTATTGCTTTAACATAGATGTGCTCTTCTCAACGACTTCAATGTGAAATGTCAAGCCTTTTTGCACTCTGTGAGAAATCAGGCAATGACATTAGAGCGTGCATTAACACTTTGCAGTTTGTTCAATCAAAGGGAGAAAACAGGTACAAGGCCTTGATGTCCATTCCATATCTCCATTCTTTTACTTTGTTGCATGGCAAAATAATACTGTATGTTAAACCTATGCAATTATGCATATGATATATTTCCAGTGTGTATTGCACTTAATTCTTAAAAGCTCTATGAGGAAAAAATAATGTAAATTAACTAGATTATTTTTAGTTTAGACATGAATAAATCTTACACACTGTGTTTCAATTCATCTTCAACTCAGATTCAGCACTGATATGATCAAAAACCTTTCAATTGGTCAAAAAGACCAACACAAGTCTGTGTTTTATGTTTGGAACGAAATTTTCCAACAACCAAAAAATAAACGGTAAATTCATGTCAAGCCATTAATCTTTGATCTCATTGGAAGACATTTTTAATTGTTATACAAATCTCTTTGTATCTTCGTTTACGTTTTTCTCATCGGCAATAGAAAAATGGACATGGACTCGCAGAATCTCCAGCAATCACTTTCTGATGTCCATAAACTCAGTCAATTCTCTGCCAGATTCTATCACATCCATAGCACAGTCACAGCTAATGGAGAGTATGAGAAAACTCTGCAGGTAAAATTTTCATTTAACTTTTAAAATAATTATTTCTGTTTTCTCTTTTGGCGTAAATAGCTTAAGACTAAGTTACTGTTGCAAGTTGACGTGAATCTTAAACATCCAATTTATGTTAGACAATTATAATGGAGCAATTAACCGTAGTAGATGACTGCTAATTGATCAGTTAATCATCAAATGATTTTTGCATTATAAATAGCATTATTCTCAAGTTACTATAATCGATTATTCCTCAATTATGATTTTACAGTTATGATAGTTTAGTCAATAATTGTAAATTATTATAAACTTAAGTCGATTAGTTAGCTTTAGCAACCGATTCATTCTTGTATTATGTTACCACGTCTCTGCAGGGTGTATTTGATAATTTTCTCCTCATGAAGTACAAAGACTCCGGGATGCAGGCACTCAACAAGGGATGCGAGTGGTTGCTCCTCCACGACCAGCTCTCACTGGAGACGATGAGCCATCAAGAGTGGATCCTTATGAGTTACACTCCATATCTCTTTGTTAGTTTTCATTTTCTGTTTTCTTGTCTCACTCCACCAAGAATACTCTTCCCTCAAAAGACACATGAGGTAAGCAAAAGATTATCCAGATGCAAAGCCTAAATATTCAATTAAATTTTATCACTTAATGTCAAATTTAGCTGTTTGCTGATAATGTGATGGTAATGATGCAGTGATATTTTATTTATTTTTTTTAACAATTTACATAATGTCAATTTGCTTGAACTTATTGACTTTTCAGCCGTTGATTATAATTATTAATGAAACTTGGGTAACAATAATACTAATTGGCAATACCAGTTACATTATTAGCTCGTTAAAGTAGAATATGCATTTGCAACTTCTGTTCTGTAGTTGTTATAGAGACCAAATTTCACGATTGTCCCTTTCAGTGCCGACTCCTATCGCTGTGTCATTATTATGATACAAGTGTTAATTCGCATTAATAGTTAAAGCATTTATCTTTAAGCACAGTCTTCTTTTGTCTTCTAAATTTCTAGAATAGGCAAAAGCTTCAGAAGAGTGTAAATTTACTTTCGAGCATGTACAGTGACATGTCGCCAACTACGCGATGCTTCACTTCGCCCAATGTTGCAATACTTGACACTGTGCCCTACCTCATGGCCATTATGACGTCCAACCTTCGCCCGGTAGGTGGCAGCAAAGAATATTTCTTTGACCATGGCTAAACAGTAGTCATTTATTTTACGGTTTTAACTATAGCTGTCGTTTGATTGTTTCATAAAGTAATTATTTACAAAAACTGTAGCTAAAGCCAGCCATTGCTCTAAGTGCAATAGATAAAATTTGACAAGCAGAAATATATTCAGGTCAACATGCAACTGTATAGCCCCGCAGAGAGAAAACAATTAAGCGACCTCGTTTCATCAATGCTTGCGTATAACTTAACCTACAGGCAGGAAAGGAACCAGGAGGGCCAGTATACCTATGTTTTGGAACCGTAAGTCGAAAATTCTGTGATTTACCTGGACATTTTTCTATCGCCTAATTATGTTAGGGCGTAATTATTATTGGTGTAGTTTAAATAGATAACGGCGAATTTGTAGAACTTGGAACAATTTTTTGTATGGGTGCTTTCAGATTATTTTTATGATTATGATAACTTACCCGATACTTAAGTTGTAGGATATTTGCTAAACTTTGCTTGCCCGTTCAACATTGAATTTTTTGCAAATGTATAATTACATCGTTTTAACTGTGCGTTGGCTTGTTTGCAGAAATATGTGCGACGTCTGCCACTTCGTCGAAGAAGGATCAGGCGCCAGGAAGCAACTCTCCTACGCGGTCAAGCAAATAATTTCGAAGGAGGTTGAAATGGAAAGAATGCGGCGAAGTGAACGCCTCCTAACTGACAAGGAAGATCGACCCGAAAAAGAGGTGATCATGATGTCATAATTTAATTATTACGCGCCGTCGTATATCGTCAGTTTGGCGCTGATGTTTTATGCTATTGTAATACTGTACAATACTTAGAAGTGGGGAGTAGACTGATACTAAAATTTTGTTACAAAACATTTTTGTTAGGATATGTTTTAAAATTTGTTTTTTATTACTACCGCTGGACGGCGCTCTTGAGTCGATAAATCATAGATTTTTGGTCGTTTCAAACAGAATTCAGCTAAAAAGGCAGAGAAAGAAAAGAAGTCTACAGGAAAAGAACTTCCAAATCATTTGCAAAGGTTGACAACCAACATGAATACAGTTGTTGTGCCTACCGATAAGGTGAGATTTCATGACTGAATGCGAAACCATAAAATTAATCAAAGCATAGAAAATTATGTTACATGAATGTACTATTTTAAATGCGATAAGTGAATATGCAACAAGGCATTTCTGTTAAGTATTTAGTGTTATCGTGAAACATTAATTAGGTTGTGTATCTCTTCATCTCTTCATTGCTTTCATTTTTTATTGCAGCCGGTTCGAAATTTTTTTAGTAAGTTTACCAAAGTGAAGCGAGTCGACGAAAACGGCGTCACCAAGCGTAAGTGTAACCCATTTAAATGTATTGCTGTTACTTAACCACATAACAATTTGACATCGTAAAAACGTGTTTTGATGGTGATTGGAATTCCGTTTAAATTTGAAAATTGTTTTTACCAGTTTCAAGTTAAAAAATCGTTCTCTGTCTCATGCGAGCGTAAAGCACGTTTCTCCGGCTCATTCAGTTTAATATCAAGGATTTTAATGTTATGAATTTAGGATATTCGAACCAAGAATGCGGAGAGAATGTCTGTAAAATGCGTTTTCTCTGTTAGAAATTACTTATTGCGTTGTTAGGCCGACATTTAAACAACTAACTTACTTGATATCTTAATTTCAAACGTCGTTGTAAATCAAAATATTAGTTATTGATTATTTAAATTCCGCCGCAATAATATTTTGATGCACCGGCTACATCTGAACCTTTCAACCCAACACGTGCCCCGCTGTGTAATCTTAGCACGTATGTAAACGTCACCCCCGCAATGCAAAGGCCTGTATTCGTGACCGCACTAAACAATGAGATTCATTGTGCTAATTTCTTGCAATTACTTAACTTGGTTTTCTTCAATTTATTTTCCATTGTCTGTTCACCTGCGTCAACTACAGTGTTAAACAAACACCGCTGCCAAAGCAAAGTTTACCAGGTAGTAAGAATACTGTTCGGTCAACTCAAATCTCCTATTGCAATGATCGGTAATGGGTTTGAAGAAATTGTTACGTCACAATGCAAATGTTATCGTGAAATTTCTTATCAAATCTTTAATCCAAGGCAAACTGTTGCTTGTATTTAACTTCGTTGATATGTGTGTTGTCATCTGGCATGTAATTTATGATGGACTATATTAATATCTGAGGCTAATTTCCAAAGTATTTTTATCGATCTGGTCGCTAAATTTAGAAAGAATTTAGTTCGCTAAAGAAATTCTCATAAAAAATTAATTAACCTGACGCGATTTTACGCGGTTTTACCTGAAAACTGGTTGTAAATCATTGTTATCTTTGGGCAGATGCGACATAGTTTGGAAATATAATATAATTTCATCAATGCAAAGCTGAAGTTACCGGCGCAATTCTTGAATAGTTATTATTATCCTTCTAAGTAAACCACCAGCATTGAACTTAATATGCTTAATATCGTTGGGAACTGAGGGACCAACAAACCACGTTACAAACGCAAGCGTTATGTAATGCCGAACTCAGTTTCAATGCAATATGAGCAGAATAGAATGATTTCTAGTTTCTTGGTTGTTTTCTTATTTGTTCTTCGACTAACTCCAATTATTTTGGTTTTAAGATTAAGCTGAATTGGGCGAAATAAAATTTTGATTGAGGCGCACAACGTTTTAAAACCAAACTTGTGAATATTGGCGAAAGACATCTTAAAATTTGGGGTATTTTTCAGTAGGCCTGAGTCCCAATTTCCTCTCAAAAACTGTTTCATGAACGCCCGGAATCTTTGTCTTGCATAATTGTTGCACTGTAAACACGGGTTAATCTTTAAGGCGTGAAATATACTCGGCGCGGTACTTTGGTCTGTTTATTGTGTAAATAGGACACCCGGTAATCTCTCTAATCCTATAAAAGAAACCGCATTTATCCGCTAATCTGTTTTTACTAATCTGTCTAATCTTAATATTCTAAACTTTGTTTGAACAACAGGATCCTTAACTTATTGACTGACTTATCATAAAGACTTTGAAACGGTAGGAAATCGCCATCGCTACGCTAATATCGAGTAATTAATAGCCTATAGTTAGCGTAACACTTAAAACCCCGCACCTAGAAAAACAACAACACCTGTTAACTGGTTTAGCTTGGATTTTGTAAAACTTTCCTATTCCATTTAGTCAATTTTTCAAAGAATCGCTTTAAACAACTTTTAGTTAAGTAAGTGCTTCCGGATGTTATGATTTATTCTTTAAATCATGATTTATGACTTGCGGTTGAGAAAAAACATATTCTGCTGTTAAACCTCCCATAATTGTTAAGCTATTATGACGTCATAGTGTGTTTTATTTTACCAGCTTCAAAGAAATCTGTTGAAGTCAAGGATCCGGGCATCGGCAATAGCCAGCTGTGGTACAAGTACAACGAAGGCTTCTCTAACGCGGTGAGGCGGAAGGTTTACGTGAAGGATTTCTTATAACTTGTCTTTCATATTTTGCGTTTGCCAATACGTCACAATGCTCTTTCACGCATGGGTGAACCTTGCTGTCACGTTTTCAAGATCCGGTGAAGTTAAAGTAACGCCGTTTCGACCTTTTGTGCACTGCAGATGCTTTTCACGGATTTCTTGTTTTAGAGACGGCATCGCTTCGAGGTATTTGTATCGCATTTAGCGGAACCGAACCGCTGTTTATTGTTTGGTGTCGCCTAAAATTAACTTCAGAATTTCTGTGGGAATATCCATGGCTTGTATTGCTATTTCGTATTTATCCGGCTAAACTCTTTCGTTTTGATAAAATAAAGATTTATTACAAGTTTCATTACACTCCTATAGCTAGATACAAGACCGGAAAAGTTGAATTTTCTGGGACATCATATGCTTAAAAGTCGCCTACACCAGGAAGGCAACATTGTAAAACGTACTGGAGCACGAAGCTCCAACGTATCCCGGTAAATTAAGTCTGTGACCGTACTCATGGCTTAAAAATTTACGCAACATTTTGAAAACTTCGCGTTAACAACAAGAAAGCATTAACCTGGATATTTTAGTTATGTGGACCGCAAACCTACGCTGTAAAACAACCCGAGTTCTAAGCAACTGTTCCGAACCCTCTCAGTGTTACTTTCAACTATTTTACGGGTGACATGCGACGTGATGAGCACCATTGCTATTTTTATTGTCATGGGGCCGGTCGTTATGCTAGCGTCTGCGTCAGAGTGGGATTAGCGATAGTGATTAGTTTCATAACTTGACCATAAACTGCATTTGTTGTTCGCTGGTTACATGCTTTATGTAACATGCAGTGATCCATACCCATCGCTTCAGTTTTCCAAATATGCACGCGACTGTTTTAACTTTAAACACCGGTCTTTGTGTAAGGGATCTACTCCAATTTTGGGCAATTTGTGTGAATTTATCGGTGCAAATTTTATTGAGTTTGCCAGGAGAGAAATAAATGCGCTTTCTACTGTTGATTTCGAACGGGCGTGTAAGACTGTTATAGGCCTACTGGAATAGCTACCCATACTGCATGCACAAGAAATAGTCTTACAGGAATTACATCCTGTCTATAAATGCAATATTTTAGGTTAATGTCAAGGATTTGGTTTATATTTGATACATTGGTGTGGATCAAAGCTTAAACAATTGTGTATGTGAGGATTCCTTATAGCGGTGTTGATTATTTAGGCGCTGAAGTCAAGGATACGATTTCGGTCCCAAACCGAACCCAAATGTGCCAAACCCTTGTCTTACAAATTGCGATCCAATTTTAGGTTGAAGCTCGTTTTTGACTATGGTGCGCCTAAACACACCTGCGGTTGTTTTCGGCTTGTCGTACAATCTTTTGCTTAATAGTCTTGGGTGGCTGGTTTATTTATCATGGAGATATAAACCGAAAATTTAATATCACGGGCAAGCCTATATCACCTGCGTTGATTCTTATCGACCGGTTAAAGCCGGCAAGTTTTTAACAATGTTTATGTAAATCTAATGACATACACATCTAAATTATTAGTTTTTCGACAGGCGATTTCACGCATATAAAATTACATGAACAGCGTACGTACCTGCTATGTCAGGAAATGGACGATAACCTATTTGTCCACCTAATGTATCCAACAAACGAGCCTAACGACATTCTGCAGGTGGTACGATTGCCTCGTCAACAGGCGGATTAGATTTGTTTTCAAGTTGGGCTGTAAATTGCTTTCAGTGAACTCGAATAATTTTTGTAACAGTCATCCAGATAAGGGACTTTAATCACTTTTTCAAACCTATTTAATCAGCTCTCCAGTGTACATTGGAAACACGATACCGAAGACTTGCTCACGTAAGCCTGAGCCAATTAGCAAGAATGAGATAGTATCTCTGGAAATCTTTGACCGTTGTATTAATTTACGGCTTGACTCAAAAGCTTTTGATGGCCAATTTTGACCTATCTGTTGTTACAAACAGTATCGTTAGTCGGCTGAAAGAGATATGAAATATTAGTAAGCATATCATCAACAACGTTGCGCTAACTTGGAAAATCCTTCTCATGGCTGTCAAAAGCAAACGGTGATGTGTCTTACGTTTGATTAGAAAATTTTTTTGATGTGTGGTTGTGGTACGCCGAACACTCTACTTTTCGGTAGTGTATACTAGAAATTTATGCAGTGTATGAAATTTACAAAGTGTAAATTTTACGGGTGTTTTCCAGTTTCTGTATCTCTGTATCATACCAGTTATTTTTGCTTATGGAGAGGTTTGAAGTGGATGACGTGGCGACAACTGAAAGCTCTTAGTGAAGGTCGCGGAGACGACTGGGTGCTAGTCTTCTTTCGAATGACGTTCATTGTCAGCATTTTTTACTTTTCTGGTGGCTTATTTCTGTCAATTGCATTTGTAGCATTTTCCAAGAACCTAAACTGCCCCTCTAATATCTGTTTTCTGGTGAAGACTTTCTTAAGATTTTAGTACTTGGAATTCCATACTGTCAAATCATCGACAATTTTTCGCACTTCAAGCTTTAAAATGGCTAATTTCGACACTTCTGCTGTATTTTTGGCTCAAATATTTCTTCATTAAATAAATGTTGCTAGGAGATTATTGACGTCAAACAGCAACCTGTCGCGTAAGTATTTCAACGCCAATTCAGAAGTCATTGAAGCTCGGTGATTGATTATCCTGGGAGTCTACAAGTTTTCACTCGTGTTAAGCTTGTACAATTGCTTCACTTTTACAAGATCGTGCTCCAAGGATTTTTATGCTTTCTCACAAGTCCGCTCAAACATAATCGAGTCGTGCTTTGCAAAGGAATTTCGAAAGGTTTCAACAACTTCTTTGTGACGTTATAATCGCTTATCACGTAGCAGGTGACAGCAGTGATGACGAAGCTGTCACATTTTAGGCTAATTTTCTTTCTGATTCAGTTTTTCTTTTGTACAATTATTTGCTTATACGGTATTCTTGTCAGTTAGGGTGCGCGGTAAGGTATCGTAGGGTCCGTACTTTATCCAATTTGCGCGCTTTCTACCAACATTACGTAATTTGTTATTGTTATGCAAACAATTCGTCACAATCGGGTGTTTTTCCAAATAGGATATTCATGGCAACGTAATATCCTGTATTGCCGAGAGAAGTTTATACAAACTGAACGAATTGTTGTTCTTCAATCGTACTGAGAGGATGGCTTACAGACTTATTTGACGTTATTTAGGCGATATAAATTGCCATTTGTAACTTGTTGTTAAGAAATAAACACATTTCCAAAGCTTGTAGTTTCTGAAGACCAGAGAAATTTCTAAAAAAAGGAAAACCTTATGAATAATTTCCTATGACTTTTATACGTAAATTGCTAAAAAACTGTTTCTTCCTTAATATTTTCTTAACACAATACTTCCTTCTTTGCCTTATATGGACGGTGGTTTTGATAAGTTTTAAGTGAAAGGCATAAATCCATTAAATTTTGCTGAATGTTTACATTCATTTCTTTATGAGAAAATGCCTTTCAAAAACAGCATTCTCACGCAAAAATACACGGAGTTGAATCATCGGAAACATGTTATAACCGAAATTCCTTTCTGTGTTAAAAATTGATATTTCTGTATGTCTAATTATATATTGGAGACAAGGTTCATGTTTTACGTGCGACGGGTGTCAATGTAAATCAATATGGTGGTCGTTTTTAGCTTATTCGTGTCCAAAACTTTGTTTTATTGTAAGCTAAATAGCTGAAACAGGACTTCCGCTACTATTACTTTATTTTTTAGTTGTCATTTTACTTGAATTACGCTTGAGTAAGCATAGTTTATTTAAACTTCAGTTATTTGACGCATTAGTAGAAATTGTTTTACGTGTGTGAATTCATCTGTTACCTGTTGCCTTCTATGTTTGACGTCGTAATTAAAACGTCATTTACAGAAAGGAAAATTCATTGTCACGAATGTTCATTTATGTCAGTCTGTCTGTCTCGCAAAAGTAACGGAGGAGATCAGGTGAACCAAGAAAATTGTTTTCTTTTGGGTGATATCGAGACTGACATAATTTTTTACAAGAAAACGTGATTTTTGTAATAAAGTCAGCATTTTTACGAAGAATAATTTCTCGAGAATCATCAGGAAAAATAAATGATGTCATACCGTTGTTTAAAAAGATTTAAAAAGCTTCAACAAAATGACACAATAAAGAAACTTTATAAACGAATCTCTTTATGGCCGTAAGTTAAACAAGCAGTAAAAGGTGTCTGGCGTCGCCACTAATTTGGTCTTGTCATCACCCTGGATGCATTGGCGCCAGGCAGGGTGGCACGTTTATTGTTCAATTCTATATTTCTTATGACTAATGTTACTGGGCACTCGTTCAAAGTTGTCAAAAGATTGACTCGTGAATGGTCATCTGTCAGTCGTAGGCCAACCTACGGTCACACAGTAGGATATAATACGGAAATAAAAAAGCGGTGAATTCCAATACTACAGTAGGAAACCACGTGCGCCTACTGAAGCAATAGCTAACTTGAACGGTAAACAACCGTCTTGTGGTCAGTTGGACAACACAAACGGCGACAACAAAGCCACAAACAATTTCGTAATGATGCATATCAGGAAGAAATTGAATTGTTTTGCTGACAAAAATAAACTTGCCATCCATCTCTTCCTGATATGCATCATTCCATCTCTTTACCCTCAGCTAATAAGGCGATACCACACCCATCGTTTTCAGCCTCAATCACAAGCAAATCGGACGTATCAGGCATGAGTTTGTCGTTTCGCGGTAAAGAAAGAAAAATTTTATGGGATAAAACGTAAATCATTATGGTTATTGCCGGTAAAACGGTCCACAATATTGGAGCGAAATATTTACCAAACAAAAGTGATTTCACGAAATCGGGGACCACCGGTAAAGGATTCAGTGTGGTCCCATAACTGTCCCAATACATACCCCTATGGGCCCCGTGAGGTATGACGTCATTAAAGCTAGCTTTCAGGTTTTGAAAAGACAATTTCCCTAAACTTCGCGCCGCATGTTGAATGTTATTTGGGTGGTCTGATCAATGCACAGATCAAGGCTGATATATCCTACCATCGGTCATCAAAATTTCCCGCGTGGAATCGACGGTCGCTGTTATGGGTTATACAAATTAATCTGTTGGCCTCACACGACTGGAGTGCTGGTAGGTCCCTTTTTATCATTATTGAAGCCATTAATCATGGTTTGGCCTTTTTAACGTTATATTGGACTCTCATACAACGGTGGTTGGATGCGTTCCCTTGATAAGGTAAGATAAAGGTTTAACTATTTGTTTGCACCACCGGTTTTGTTTAAATTAGATAAACGTTTCGTATGAACGCGGAGAGGCTTACAAAAGGCAAACAACGTTTATGTTTTTTATCGCGCAATGTGTCGCTTTAGTGCTAATTATATTGGTACCGGGTATATATATAGGAGAAAAGGTTCCTGGCGTATCCACTTAAGCGTACGCAATGACGCTCCCTTACGTATCCCGCGTTCCATTTGTTATGCGTAACATTATGTAACGTTACCATAAGGTATTTTTAGCTTTGATAGTTACATTGCATTGTTTGAAACCTATGTAAATGTTTAGAGTTGTAAGAAAACCTGTTAAGCAATTTAGCTTTTTTGCTTTTATTGTTGTCAATGTCTCATTATTTTAAAGTCAATTTCATTTTAAATTTGCTCTGAAGATGGACAAATGTAACGTCCGAAACTACATAGTCAGCGTCTCATGTAAAATAAATGTTTTATTATGAATTTAACTGCTTTAATTGCTGTAATCGAAACCTATTACACAAAAAAATATCATGTTATGTTTCAAAAATCGGTGATATATATGAGGCTATAAGCAATTTCCAACCTTCGCTTGTCCATCCGGTGCGTTCATTTGGTGCTCGGTTTGATTGACAACATGAAGTCCAAACTTTGGCACTCGAAACGCTGACAATGTCATAAATAACTTTTTCACCATGTACCAGCTTTACCATATTGCTCATTATACGAACCTCGGTCCAAAAAGAATGCAAATTTTTTCAAATGTTTGTCATCTTCCTTGCTTTTTTTCATATTAGTAATACACCAAAAATTATATTGTGGCTGTGTTGCTTTAAAACGAGCTGCGCTGTTCTCACCAGGATCAGACGTGACCTCGACATCTTCTGATACACGAGGCTGAAGTTGAAAGTGGGCAAGAAGCCTAGAACAAAAACCCTTTTTATATATAGGCTAAGGTATACTGCCCTGCTAGGATGTGCTAATGCGAGCGATTAAACGCAACAGAGGTTTAAGTTCGGAGTTATCTTATTGTATTGAAGTAGCCTATTTGCCGTAGAAGATGCAAAGAGAAATGGTGACGGCTTTGATTTAAGGTTGCATCTATTTTTGTAGAACAAAGTTGTATCGTCGTGAGATGGTTGATTTGTTATAAGTATTTTGATTCTGTTTTATTAGTATTTCATTTATGTGGGTTGACAAGTTAATTTTACTCCCGTGATGTCGCAGAGAACTCAAGACAACATCTTCATTAAATGATGAGCAACAGATAATATCAAACTATAGTTAGATGAAACATCTAAAATATTTTTTCGATAATTACTTGGTAAACACGTTGTGACGTTGTGTCCATGGACGTATATCCTGACGTAGCATCGCTGATGTCTTAGTAAGAGCTAGAATTGTTTTTTAAAAAATGACCATACTTCTTAATAATGTTACGAAAGTTACGAATAGTTACGATAGTTACGAAACATTGACGTATATTTCCCGGATAAACGGGGGAATAGTCTAATAAGCATGTTAAAGTGCTATTTAAAAAGTTTGAGAGCTATTTGCTTCAATTTTAAATTTTGTTCATCACAAAGGAGCTGTTATAAATGGCAGAAATGAAAAAAAACTTTGCGCCTGCTCAAAAAAAAAAAACTTTTAGAGGAAACATTTTTTCAAAGACTCGATGTCGCTGTTTGAAGCAAGATATTTTTTGTGTGACTTGAAAATATTATTTTAAACCCTTTTTGTAACTGTTTACAACAACAATGCTTTCGTGAGAAGATGGAATGCTATTCTATAAACCTTTCATTGCAACAACCACAAAAGTTTTTACAGCATATCTCGTCTATAGTTTTTGACTGACAAGTGTTCTTGTTAAACTGTAGCGACCTTTAGAAAGGCGTTGACACTCGGCCCACGCTGAGTAGCCAGCCACAATTATCCAGGTACCGTCTCACACCCAAACCCAGACGTCTAGCCTTTATTGACAAACTGTGTAACTGTAAAATGGATCGCAGAAACGGGGCAACTGCGTGACAAGATAGCGCTAGTAACTTTTACGATGCTTTCTGCTGGCGCCTGCCGTGGCTTCTGTACAGATTTGCATTCCTAACGTGCCGAAGGTTGTACATTCCATAAGCGCATTAGAACGGTGTAAATTTTTATGATTTAAAAACATAGCGTTTATGAGTTCTTATCTAACATACCTGAAATGTTTTGCTAAGTACTGGAATGCGTTGTAAATATTAGGAAAAGTATTTCCGCGGTCCTGCCGCGCAAATGGAAAATTCCTGTCGTGAGAACTGGAACTGAAACTTTTAACAGAGTTGACGGTATTGCGACGGTGGCCAGCAGTAGGTATAGCTTGGAAAGACAACATGTAATACATATCAGGGACCTTTCTGTCTTCGTATGTTTTACAACAAACATTTATTTGATCAGCTGCCCAATAAAAAAGTTCTTATTGTTACAAAATGTTAGCACTACATTTATTGCTCACTCACACCCACTCAACAATAAAATATCCCTCAAATTAAAATTGTCATGTACAGCTATGAAAAAAGTTTTGTCGAACTTTCTAGTAGAAATAGCTTTTAACTGTGTATAAACTTTACCTTATCAGGCCTTGCTAAGTAACTACTAACGAATTACAATTACGTACTAACGTAGCGCGTTGCGTATTCTGAACGTGACGTGGCAAATGAGGGGAAACGCTTTGTATAATTGGCGTTTACGTCGATGGCATACGTTTCCTGCAAGTGTTTGACGTCGTACGTCAAGTTCAGGTAAAGTCACGTGTGTATGATTTACGTGAGGCGCATGCATGTTAGATGACTAAAGTATAAGTTTGTCGCTTCACTGTATAGATACCAAAGTGAGCTTTTGTGTCAAAAGTCAAAAGTTTTGTGTACCAAAGTCTTTTGTGTTGTCGGTACAAACAGTTTGCCTATTCATTAAATTTTCTAAAAGCTCTACAGTCTATTCACTCTATTGTTACTGCAGAAAGAATAGGCTACTAGTTGTCGCCCTTAAAACTTTATAGATAAACTTAAAACCTTTATTTATGTTGAAAAATGCTGATGGCTGCTTTTATACAATAACCTACAAGACGATAAACGCGTCTATAATAGGCAATGATTAAGCCCACGACCGGTAGGTTATAATTTGCATCAAAATACAACTAGCGAGTTAAAATTATACGTCTATGTATTTTTCCTTTTACAGTAAAATCTTCGAAAGATTCAGTGGTTGTAGTTTCAGTTAATTATGACGACATAAAATGCGTTATTAATGTCACACCAGTATTTTGTCACACGTCATGCAGTTTGGCAACGTTGCGCGATTAAGTTCTTCTGAAGGGAAATTACGCTTTTTGTTCACACCTATTGAAAGAAAGTATAATTAATCATAATTCAAAATTCTTGTCAAAAACTGAAAATCTTTTATTTCAATTTGCTCAGTTTGGGGTGTGGTAGTATTTTCTATGACTTCGTCATCACTTAAAGCGGTTATTTTAGAATTTAGATCATTCACGCTACATTGGTTTTGTTGTAACGTCACCTACAGCTGAAGTTATAATGGAAATTTTCGATTTAAAAGGTACAAAAATAGACTTTTGAATACGGTTTGTTTACACTGAGGCAAGGAATAAATTTGGGAATCTCTTATCTTCATATATAAAGCTCCCATACCATTTTGGTTTCAAACACAGAGAAGTTTTCATGTAGAAGCTACTTCAGTTCCAGGCTGTATCATGTTGGTTATATGAGCTCTAGTTATTTGATGGATTCCCCAAACTTTCCCTTATCCTGATTACCAGTAGGGTGTTCCACGCGTATTCGTAACTGCGTCAGCTTCCAATCAAATATTTGTTGCGTTTAATGTAGTTTCATACGCTTTAATGTTAAGTTGGATTGTGGGAGAACAAGTAGGCCTAGATTTTGCTGCAATGGAGGTTTCGTGCCATTCTGATGATTGACAGCTGAGTGAAGGTAAATACTTGAAATTCTGAAAGGTGTGCATAAAACATATGAGCACCAGGTAGCATACAAAAACAAGTGCTTATCAGATTGAATTTGAACCCTTTTGTAGGCATGTATAGCGAAAAACGCCAGATAATTGAGATTACCGTGGGTGTATTTTGGCATTTATTCAAGCCAGACGTCGCTGCCCTGTCAGACAAGAAATGAAGTTGGTTTCTGCCTGTCGCAGTCGGTTGAAATCCGGTCGTTATTGTTTTCTAACGCCGGCCTTGTTTACAGATGCCAATAGATACCGTGCATTCGTACACCACTGCACGTAAAAGTCAACGTGTACTGATATCAATAAACGCGGCACAGAAAAAAACTTAATTAAAGCATAGCAAAAAGATATTTTGCTGCGTGTTTAATATTTCAAATCTTGCTCATCACTGCTGTAATAGCAGAAATTTGCAGCTACAATGCAACAATATTTGTAGTGAAAAAGAATCGTTTAAGTCCTAAACTTTAGGACTTTAGGTTTCACCTCTGAGGTTTCGCAAGAACCGAGGTATGTGAGCTGTGCAAACATGAGATCGACGTTGCTGTCACTGTTTAAATGATGCGTTCTCTTGCAGTTAAATGGTGCAATTCTTAGAAGAAAAAACATGCAACTGTAACATATGAGACTGGGCATTTGCAGCTATGTAAGGTTTATTTGCAAAGTAATGTTTGCTGTGATTAGGGACTATGACTTTGAATTAGATACAAATTACAATTATAGGAAATTTTTTCCCCGATTTAAAGAAAAGTTATCAACTTGACTAAATTGTCGCATAAAACTGAGCAGTAATATGTGGCAGCAGAATTGTACAGTGTTTTGATATATGTTATGGACCTTATTAGTCAAAACGAAATGCAAGCCGCATTCAACTTTGCATTTTCGTATATGCTCTACTTTTGAGGACACTGTAGCTTATTTATCAGTCAACCCTATCGGTTTAGCTTAGCTCAATTGAGCCAACTTTGCACGTGATGCTTCAGTGATTTAAGCTTGTTTTTTTCATTCATCTAGCATAGAACACAAGTCTATAAATCGCTGTTATTGTGATTGGTAACCGCGAATACCTTTAATCGTGGCATTACTTAAGTGAGGAAAGGAAAAAGGCATTTCCTTCTTTAATCACGAGCTTACTCATAAGTCATAAGTAATTTTTGACGATAAGGTAGTGTAGTGGGAAAGTCAGCCTGTAAGAAGAGCAACGCTTTGCGACGACTTGTGCTTAGTATATTGAATTATTACATGTATTAAATGTACATGTAGTAACACATGTATTTCAATTAAGTATACCTTTTCTCTTTCGCCGTTCGAAAGATGAGTTATTGCTATCAGGATAACGTGTAATGGGTTGCCCAGTGTGAAAAAACCGCTCTTAGTAAACCGTTAACTGATATCCATTTCTCAGAACCGTCAACAGAGTCACCTCTATATGTTACGTTGACGATTCAGTTTGTTCAGATTTTTCGCTTTCTTTGAAACAAGTCTCCAGTTATGGCAGCTATAAGCGTTCATAACGATATGATCCAACTCAACTGCAATGTTAAAGAAAGTAAAATTCTTGGAAATCTGTATACGAGGCTATACGATGATTCAGGCGCCTATATTAAAGCATCATTACGGCATCTGAGCGCAGCGAGGCACGGAATTTTTAAATCGGACTTCACCATAAAAGGGCAGACGGCCTGAAGTCGACACTTGGATGTGTTACCGCTACTTTCAGACTTGTCCATCGGCAAGAGACAATGGGCTTCACCACAAAAGCTCGCCACAAGGAATGCGAACTGGCTCGGTGCTGAGCAAACAGCGTTGGCTTTTCGTACTCAATATAACCACGGTTTTTTTGTGGTCGTGAACCATTCGCGCTAAGGTAGCTTGTAGACAGGCTGAAGGCAGCATAGCTGAAGTTTAGTTCTTGGGCTTCAAGCAATCAGTCTTTTATTTTTAGACATTTTATGCATTTTTGTAAGGCTTTACGATCTTAGTCTCATCTTTATCAGCAGCACGTTGAGTTTTACGTGCGTTATTTAAATAGCAAAAGTATTTTGATGTAGCTTACACGCGAGGACGTAGAATACTGGAATACTATGGTGTAAATTTCTAATTACGCATTATGCATTTCAATGAATAGTAATCTAGCATATAACTGACGTAGTTGCGAAGCAATATGTACAAAATTGAATGGATAAACTTTAACTAGCGGAGGTCAAAGCACCTAGCAGTGTATACTTAAAACCACGAAACCGCCATCCATAGGATATTGAGATAGATGTCTGTTGTAGATGTAAGGCTACAACTAAATTATCGCGGTTGTACTAAAATGGTAGCTGACATTTAATGTAAACGACGAAGTTAAAAACCTCTACATAAGGTGAACAGCATGGATATCTAGGGTTATCTATCTGTTCGCTGATAGGTGATTGGGGTTTGTGCTTCTGTACGTAGCAGGTTACAAATGGCTACTTAGGTTTTTACAATATGTGCTTTGTGAATTAATCATAAAAATTTTATGTTTTTCAGCTGGTCTTATTATTCTTAGCGACTTCTGTTACTGTTTATTTATTCTTGTCGGATTATTTACCTGAACTCGAACAATGAACTTCAGCAAACAAACAACTAACAGCGCTTTCCTTTATGTCTGCTTTATCATTTCATATGGCGTGCTGGCCATGCCTGTTAAAGGTGAGTTTAATCTTTATGTTTTTATTTTAATCCGTTTCAGAAATAATCACCTATTTAGCACCGCCCTATGCTAAGTAGCTCTGATTATAAAGTGATACGTTCGTACGTGATAATTGTCTGGTAACTTGTAATCGCTTCAACTCAACAAAGCAACCATAGTTAGAAGTATGAAAAGATGGTTTGTGACTTCCAACAGTATTGAATTATTTTTATTACGTATAATACTCTTATCATGACCCGCTTGTTCAGAAACTTACCATGGAGCCAACAATAACTATGACGGAGACGCTTACCCTTCAGAAAACGATTCAAACTACGAGGACAGTAATCTCGCGGCGAACACCGACTCATTCTCATACTACGACAACTCGGAATACGATGAGGAGTACACGGACGTAGAAGATTTGTCGCCGGATACGGTTACGAATAGCCACTACCGGTGCCCGAACGGCGGGCCCTCCATCACTCTGGACTTGCTGTGCGACGGTTTTCACGACTGCATTGATAAAAGTGACGAAAACTCGAACATTTGCCAAAGTAAGTTATAAACATGGAAACATATGTTCGGCGTTAACGAAAGGAAACCATACATATTTTTATAGCTTGTATGATGTTACCCAGTCGGCACCTTTTACCTTAAATGGCATATCTGTCGGGTATTTGACTTGACGCTGATTCATAACTATATTCACCATTGCTACAGCTATTTGTCTAAAAATACCTAACAACCATGAACTATACTTTACAGTTTATGGCAAAACTATTGTGCCCCCGACCGAAGAAACCATCGTGAAACCGAATACGGTGAAACCAGAAGAAATAGATTATAGCGACTATTACTACGATGTATGCGGCGCTGACGAATTCCAGTGCACCTTGACACCAGGCGTATGCTTGCCGAAAATATCTGTTTGTGACGGAAGATCAGATTGTCCAGATGGTGAAGACGAAAACGACTGTGGTAAGTGGGGTTGTTTAGCTCTAACTGACATAAAACGTCCTGTGTTTGAATAAGCTTTATTTTTCTTTATCAAACACTTTTTTTAAAAATGGCATGTTTTAAGTTGAATTTTTTATTTTCTGTAAACGCGGCAGCGGAACGACGTTTAATACGTCTATTACGCTCAATTCAAAGTGTGGCGAAACGTTTACGCAGTTTAGGCCTATTATATGCTATTGCAATCATGAATGCCTCTGCGGAAAGGCTACAAAGTATTTCAATGAGTTACAACAGTTTATGACAAGTCAAAGACATATCGAGTCAGAAGGATCGCATGTTATAAAAAATTAGTCATATTTCGAGTCAGAACAACAAGCAGTTTGACAACGAGAGTGTATTCGTGAGAAATCTGAACCTGGATTTTTGACTTGGAACAATTTACCCAAGGTGAGACACCTAAATTGTAATGCCTGTTTGAGCGTGTTTCTATAGTGACTTAATTCAAACGTCACTCTTTCAATATCTTTTTTCCGTTCTCTCGATCTTTCGTGTAAGCATGACGTTTTATTCTTTGTAGCCTTTTCTAACAGCCGCTTTCCTCTTTGATGTGGATATTCAAGTGTGACGCAATCACTCAATATTTGACTGTAATTGTGTCAAAAGTAATTTCATTAATCCTTCTCAACAACTTCCTCTATGAGATTGATTGGAATCTAGCCTAGGAATCTAGCCTGTGGTGGCGCAGTAGCTGGTGCGTCTGATTGAATTGATAACTATTTCATGCAGTGTGCCTTGTTTGCAACGATTCTTCTCATCACAGGGGCGCTTGTGGCCGATATGCAGCGCCACGCGCCATTAACGCCGTTTCGCCACACTTTAAATTGCTGAATGAAAGCGATGAAATTTTGTCAAGAATATTTCTATACTAACCGTACCATGCACCTTCTATATTTTATCGCGTGTTATGCTCGTTGCATGCTTATTATTTTGACAAAGATTTTTGGTTTGTTTTTAATTTTTTCGGTTTTGTTCAGGAGATAACTTTCGGCTTTTTTTGCAGTTGCACCACCAACTTCTGAATCAGCTAATGATGAAATTGTACCGTCACCTGTAACGATGTTTATTAGCAACGAACCAGAAATTCGTTTGGCTAGTCCAATTTCCCAAGCTGTTGATGATTTCGTCCAGGCCGCCACATTGAAGTTCATGCCACCAGTCAATGACAAGATCAGAGACACGGACGACTCCACTGGTGATCTCGAACTTAGCACCGATGAGACCTCAAAACAGTTAAACAGTCACACAGTCACCTATTCCCCCAACACTCTTGCACTCAGGCCGGTTTTCGCCGCCCAAAAACAGAGTCAACCTCTGTACGTTGCTCTGCAAGGTTCGTCCGAAAACCATATTGCTGGACTTGAAGCCGTAATAAGGAGCTACGGTGACGAAGAAGAAGAAGACGAACTTTCTTCCAAACTTGCTTCCATGAACGATAAAGAAGCTGAAAACATTTTCCAAAGCATGACTTCCGAAAAGGAGCACACTGTTAAAAAAGAAGTGTCCACTTTATCAGTTAATGACGTGTCTTCTTCCATAACCCAAACACCCCCAACAACCGCCATCACGGCCCCGACTTCTGTTTCTAAGGAAACCGCCTCCCGTAGTGGCAAGAGAAAAGAAAAGTTGTCCAGCAAGAAGAAATCTAAGAAGAAGAAGACAGTGAAGGGTCTTCTTCATCAGCTAATGCGAAAAGTCGGTAAAGTGATTTCGTCAGATGTCGAGGATCAGGATTTGGATGTTAACATCCGGATTGGAGCTGGCGAGTCCAGGGAAAGGAGACGCAATCACGGATCATCGAAATTTTCTCATTCGAAACATAAACAGAGGCAGCCACGAGTTACCCTGCACTTAGAGCTCAACTTATGAAAAGAGTTTTAGACAAACTTACTTTCCAATAATTACGGCGGTTTGATGTATTACATGACGTAAACGTCTCGTCATACCGCACTGACGTCAGAAAAGGCACGGAGAGGAGAATTTCGATGATGTCTAAAGTCTGAGGAGGCCGTCAGAATATTGCTGCTTGATATACATATTTCTTTAACTACCTCAGTGTTTGCAATTTCAATTCAGTCACTTCCATTGAAGCCCATCACATTAACCTATAGTAGCGTTCTATGTGACGCAACAGTTTACTGTTTGTATGAAGTAGCTAGAAATATTACACTGAAAACTTGCTTTCGATTTGCACATTTATATACTGTACTGACTAAGGGCTCCGCGTGTAGTGCTAGTTAGAGTTTTTTTGCAAGCCTGTGTCAATCAGCATTTTGTGTGTTACTGTTACTGTCTGTATTGCGTCACTGTTACATAATCTTTAACGACATGATCATTCTTGAATTCCTATCCTGTAAAATGGTTTTATGATCATTTGGAGTTTTTTGATGAGCCATTTTATGGGTCAAATCCGAAGCTGGAATGTTGTAATAAGTTGCTTATTCGCGAAGTTCATGCAGTGACTTAAAGATTTAACGTTTTTTACTCGTTGCTTGAACCAACACGGAATCAGCATGTATTCCCGTATCCGCACCATACGAGCGTTATTTTTATACGTTCAAGCTTTCGTCGATTGTTTTCTAAACAAAACCTGCTGCCTTAGAAATATTCTTGCCCAATAGCGTTTGTTTTCAGCTTGTATTGTAAGCAAGCTGCTGGAATAGACTTAGTATTTGGACAAAGGTTCCGCTGGATGCCGGAACGCGACTGTTTTGGTTGAAACTGAATGATAACGGGAGAAATTCAGTTTTACCTCAATTTCGTTTATTTTGTACCCTTTTTACCGCATACGTTTCGTATGTATAGGCATGCAATATTGTTTCTTGTTTCATTGCATTTTTGTTTTTATGCCTCGTTCACAAAATATGGAGCCTTTTAAAGGTAACTTGTAATTTGTTTTGGTGTCTGTTTGCGGAAAGGATTTAAGTTACAAGTTAGGCTTTTCCTACGCGCAAACATCAGTGCAGTTTTGAATAGAAACCATAGAAGGCTCGATTCACAACTCGTGTTACAGAAACAGATTAATCGTGGAACTGCGTAGACTCATTAAAACGAGGATTATATTATTATCAGTTCATCATTTATGACAGAAAGGGTCAGAACTCAGAATGATATCATAGGAAAGACTTTTGATCTAACGGAAGTTAGATCTTTGACTAACTTGTTATCTTTACCCGATTATCACAAAGATTTTAGAATAAATGAAGCCCCAAATAAGAAACCAAAGATACTACAGATGTCTATGGTGAATGATACAACGGTTTTGGGTTTCATGGTTTACAACAAAACTTTATGGTGCTGCGGTAAAACCAGGTCTGCTTTCTGTATAGGACTATAGGGAAACTTTAGGTGGTTTTGGTACAAGAGTGGAAGTAGGTAACTTGAAATCATAATTTTTTTTCCTTTAGAAGAAGAAATCCAACACATCACCACACAGCCTACCACGTCGCCCAGCAGTGACAAGCAAACAACTGTAACGCACGTGATTGCCAATACAACTTCGGTTGCTAAGAACAACACCGTCACTCAACTTAAAATATCAACCAGCGTGGCTATGAATGCTACCCATTCAACAGGTAACACGGTTTTCTATTTCTGTACGTCACACCTAACGAAACAGTTTTTGCTGACAGTAGCATGACAGCATTCAGATGATCAAATATTATTAAGGACCTGGTGAATACCAATCGCACTGCTAGGCTGAATTTTTCACGCCATTTGAATAAACATTGGTAGATTGATTTTAAAAATTCCTGCCCAATAAAATCTACTCCAGTTCGTATTGTTACTCTGCTAATCTTTTAACGGGTGCAATGTCGTGCCCATTGATATGGTATTTAATGGTCAAACAGATAAAGTTAACGAACCGTGTGTTGATTCAACACCAGATGTTAATAATAGACATGCTGCACGCGATTATAAGGCCCCTCGCATAGTTTTTACAACGTTGATTGCTTCACTGTTATGACAACCAGTTTCTTCTTGAAACACGCTAAAGTTTTTTTTCGTAACTCGGGTGGGAGATAGGTGTAGGCCCCGAAGATCTGTTCTTAAAGGCTCCCCATGTTTTCAACATTTTCCCACAAGCTCAATACCACAATGACGACCACACAAACAATGTCATTATTACATCATCACAAACGTAGGAAACGCGGGGCTTGGTTACTGGTCACATGAAGCGGCTCTTTTTCGATGCAATTATATGCGAACAAAGGACAAACGATTATTTTCTAGATAACCAACCCTAACTACAAATAATCTTCTTTAAAAGAGCAATTGCGTAATGGAAATTATAGCATATTTGCCATTCCAAAGTTTAACTGAGTATTTTTAGGCAAAATAATAAGACTCGCCCAAAACAATTCCCCTAATTTTATGTACAAAGGTCCCACCGATCGTGTATGTTTCAGACAATGATATATTTTCTTGTTTCTGTGGGCGTTGTGTGACGAATATCCGAGAGCTGAACGTCAGATCAGAGCGCAACATCATTATAGCGTTTGAAATGAGTCAAAAAATCGTTTACCGATATTTGAAAAAGTCTTTTTTATTTAATGGTTTGTTATAAACAAACATTCATCTCATCTACTTTGTATATGCGTGGGCTGCATAAATCAACTTTTGTTTTTTCTCCAAACGTATTTTAAGTTTTCATGTGATGTGAACCACATCCAACTTTTCAACATCTGTCGTTTTCGTTTATGTTATACCTACATACTATAAATTTTCCTTTATCCGTTTTTCGTTTAAAGTGTACTATCGATATCACACAGTAACAAACTGTCCCTTTCAAAGTTTGTTTGTACTACCCAATTGACCGCTAATGGGTCATCGCTTCAAAGTTTTTTCGGAAACTATGATTTATTGTCCGGCTTCTGTGATGTGTCTTTAATCTCCCCAGCTGTCGTCATCACTGAGGATTGTTCACTTGTTGCGTTACAGCTGTCCCATACCTTTTATGCCGAGGTCTACTGTAACTTTGTTTTGCCGTTAGCTGTTGTCGAAAAATTTCTACCCTATTGTGACGTAAAAAGGGTCTCATAATCTCTACCTATTGATCAAAATTCCATTAATTCCATTGACGATGTTTTAGACAAAAGTTATTTTGAAGAATTCAAAAAATTCGATCCAAATAGGGTAAATTATAGCCGTTGTACTGAGTTTGGGGCAATTAATCATTTCTGAAAAATTTTATTTACCAGTAAATATAGTCGGGTGGCAAAAGCAGTAATCTTTTGTTTTTTACTGAAGCACGAAGTGCAATGCGGAAACACCGGGTTTCTCTCATATTAAATTGCAATACCTGTTTGAAACATCTAAGCAAATGGCGGAAAAATTATACGAAAGCGCATATCCTATTACGCTTCCCATTTCCGATAAACCTTTTCCAATGACAATTGAAAGCGTTAATCACAAGTAACTTATATTTCTTTAGCCCTTGAAAATTAAATCTTGTTTTTCAGTAAATATTTTCCCCTTAGGGTGGCATAAATAGTCCTCAAGTCGGTCTGGGGTTCTTCGCTTGCGTTATTTGTTTTTTACTTACTTCTAAAACTCTTTTGAATGTAACAAAGGTGCTCCTTCACCTCATTAAGTGTCGTATTAAGAAAGGAAAAGATAATTGACAGAATTTTTAAAGACTTTAAGTGGGCGTCAAAAGATCATTGAGAGTGTGACAATACCCGTGTAATTCGAACCTCGTTTTTATGCTCAATGGCCTATGCAGCCTATATAGCCCGCAGCCTGCATGATTTGATGATTCATTGTATTTATTTCGTAACCATGGCCATTCGTTTTTTCTTTAAGTGTTATCAATAGACGAATACTTAAGACCGATTACGGCCTCTTAAACATTCACTTTCCACACTTAACTGGATTAAATGGTTTTGACTGATAGTTGTTAAACGGGGAAAACCGTCGCCATTCAGGGTACGGTCGGCTTACCATTTCTTTTCCAGCCGACTTAATGCGATTTATTTGTTTTAGTCGCCCAACCCACGACCCAATCAACCGGGAAATCAACGTCAGCATCGACAACTGCAGCGGAGCTTAGCTGGGATCTTGACCTTTCAACTTGTGACGAAAACACCGAATTTCAATGCAGAACAAGCCCTGGAGACTGCGTTCCTCGGGAGTTACTATGCGACGGATATGAAGATTGTGACGACGGATCGGATGAGATTGAATGCGGTAAGTTAAATAATATTTATGCTTGGTATGGTTTATGAAAAAATGTACGATTTTAGGACACTTTATTTTTCAACAAACATTGACGATTAACTGTTTTCTTAATGACAATGGCCCTAAAACCTATAAAGAGCATAAAACTGGAGGTTTTCGAAGGTTTATTACACACCTTATTTCTAATTGTTCCCGCTGAAAAGGGTTACTGAGTACCGTGACGGTTATGTGTCGATTTTCAAAGATTCTGTGCTATCTATAAAATCGAAAGAATAACCCTATATGCTATATATTTACGTCATATGCTTAATACCGCTTAATTTTTTAGGTTGCGCTTCACACGAATATCAGTGCGTGAGCGGGTTGTGCATTAGCGCCACCTACCGGTGTGACGGTTTCAACGACTGCGGTGATTTCAGCGATGAGATGATAGGTTGTCCGTTTCTTCCGGATATTGTTGCCCAGCGCCCCAAGCCCGAGGGACAAATTAATCCAACCCAAACAGTAACCATAGAAACTGTGCCTTCGTTACTTGACTCCTCGACGAATCACATAATAACGGATCATGCTCTTCCTGAAGCCAAGAGCTGTAAAGTTAATATTTGTGAGAATAGCGGGAGATGCTTATTAGATAAAGAAAGAGAATTCATTTGCGTTTGTCCAATGGAATATTCAGGTAAATTTTGTTTCGATTTACACTGTGTGTGATTTCTATTTGTAGGAAAAATCTGTCTTTCACTGCTGTTTACATATTCAAATTTGTTCTACTGTCATTAAATATCTTTAAAACACAAAATTCATACAAGATTTTGTCTAAAGTATTTTGAATTACTATTTATTTAAATATTCGTTGTTTTATTTCAGGTTTATATTGTGAAATAAGAAATGGCTGCCCAATAGGGACATCTTGCAGTGATGATGCTGGAAATACCGCAAACACCTTGAATACAAGTCCAATTCACATGTACATGCTGACAGTTGTTTTAATAACTTTTATAAACATATTTTTTTTATGACCAACTGCTCAACAGAGTTTTGATTTTACTTATTTTATTTATAACTTTCGCGAAACCTTGCGTTACACCACTCGTTTGTATGCAAATGTATAGACTAGCCAGCCAATCGTTTGATGCGTTGTTTTACCTTTTACAGAAATATCTATGCATATCGGTAACTAGACTGACGATGACCTTGTTTGTCTCGTTGGGTTATCTTATCTTGGTTTATATGTCATACTAACTATTTTCCAGTTTGGACCGATACCAGCTTGCGTATCTAAAAGTTTGTAGGGTACAATCAATCAAACACCGCTTCTTGTTGATGATAACGTTGTGTTTAATATGTTTTGTATACACTGTCACTTTTTTATTTCGAAACTGTTACGTACTACCTCAAAAAATCTGTCGACGAGCTATACATAGCTATGACTTGACGTTTTTTTACTGCTGTTATATGAATACAACTTTTTCTTCAGCAACCGTTCTTTTTTGGTGCTTTTTTACTGTATATGGGAGTTTACATGGTGTTGAAAACTCCGCGTTATATTTATTCATCTACTCTTTGTTTTTATCCCTCTTTAAGGTTATGCTTCGTTTAGTCGCCTCTTGTTCTGCAAGAAAATGATGTTACTAGGCTATAAATTGCCATTTCATATGTCGTACACCACTACACCCGATGAAGCAAGTTGATGCTTGCGAAAGCTTGGGTCGAGTAAAGACAAGTTGACCATTAGAGTGCTACCATATACATATACAGTAGATACGGTACCATATACAGTGGTAACATATACTGCATTCTGATTTTATTGCATAAATATGCAGTGACAGTATTTTACAAAAATGTTTCATGTATCGATGTTGCCTTAGATCACTTATTCTGTGCAAATATATCAAATCAGTTTTAATACATTGGTTGTGGTCCTACTCCTATACTACGTATAAAGTTGTTCTAGCCACAGTTTCAGCGAAGAGCCGTAGACTATAGTAGAGAATACAGTACGATATGATTGAAGGAAGCAGAAAGAGTGATATGGGGCCGGATTTAAATATGTTATCTCCATTACTTTTAATTACTTAAGATCATGTACAGACGCTAATTTTATTTTTAGCAACAATTTGAAACTCAGCTCGATCACCCTTCAAACAAGGATAACGAGATCTGCTTCAGGTTTTGTTGAAGTGGAACATTTTCTACTCATTAAGAAAAAGAAAGTTAAGTGTTTCGCCGGTGCTCAAACATCAACTAACACATTTTAACAAATGCGCGAAAGACAGCCTCGTCTAGACCTCTTTAGCTGTAGCGCTTTGAAAGTCCAGAATTCTATTCAACAGTTTAATCGTTACAGTGTAATGGATCAATGTATTGTACAGCTATGACATTTTCGAAGACTTTTATTCTAGTTGGTATGCTGTATGGAAGGCACGACATAATCTAATAAAAGTTTTGCAGGTTGAGGTACAATGATGCTTATGACGTCATAAAGGTATAATTTTTTTTGATAAACATAAACAAACACTTCTGTAGGAAACAGTTCTTTCAAAAAAAGGAAAATTGGTTTGGAACAGAACGGGTTTTGCTAGTCTTCGCTACATTTGGGACAAATTACTGGCTTTTGATGGAAAGTTTCTAAAGTAATTGACGTCGGAAAAGAACAAATACTCGCTTTTTGCCGAAGTGGACCCATCGTTTCTTCAGGATGGCTGAAGTTACGGATCCCAGGTAGGCTATGTCCAGTAATTTTAAGTGGATAGGTATGGTACTGTTACGGTACAAGACAGGAGCATAGTAGACTGTAATTAGACTTAAACGTGGCTTACGGTAGAAAAAGTGTGGCACTTATGAAACCGAGTGAACACTTCAATAACTCATAAACGTTACCGTAAATGTAAACCTTAAATACTCCTAAACTTTACCGTAGCGTAATTGACATAAATTTTTTCATGAACGTTTTGAATATCAAGGTTAAAAACGTCCAAACTGTTTTGAGCGTTTCCCCTATGAAAGAAATATTTTATTTGTTTTTATTGATGTTTGTATACCTTTACTACGTTTCGTCGTCTTTTATTGGTCTTTTTAGGCTACTACACAATATTCTAATATTTCTATAATTATATTTCGGGTGTAGTGCAACAGTGCACAACCACAGGATACATTTGTATACTGTACTAGATCTCAGCTACTCAAATTGTGACGTCATATGATTGTGCACTAGAGCAACTAGGGCTAGGCCTATACCCTTATTTGACTCGATTACGATACTTTCTTGATTTGTTTTGACTAGCTTTCAATTGATTTTCCTGCATTTGCTACTGCCGCTAACAGTCGCTACTAAACCCAAAACTCGATTAGCGTTATTCTTGTTTCATCGGTTTCACCTACTGTTTCATGTATATATGCATTGCCTATGCTCGTTGATATTTCGATTCAAGAAAACATGACTGAAGCATATCAATACAATACCTAGTAGAAATACCTAATTTACACTAAATGCACTTTCTTTAGTTTTACAATTATGATGTATACGGGAAGCCAGATGTTTTTTGCTACTAACCTTTAAAAATCCGTTCAGTTTACGAAGTATAGTTTTCGACTAATTAACGATTGAAATTTTGTGTGCAGTGTCGGCCACACATAGCTAAAATAGTAATGTCGCGCACCCGGTTTAGATAGGGTTAACTTGGCAGTTTGACTTAAGATAAAACGTGTCCTTTATTTGTAGAAATTAGTCATAAACTCATAATATCATTATCAAAATTCTTTTCCAGATTCGAATATCTTCAAACCAAAACCCTAAAAACCCTCAGTTTAAAACTAGACAAATGGATAAAGATGCTGAGTCAGGAAGAAAATAAGATTTTGATTCAAGAATTTTTGGACAAAGTCGATTTTTTCGGTCTTGTTATTTACGCAAGTTCTGCTGGTCAACTAAACCCAAGTTATGAATTTCCGACTTCCATTAAGCAGAAAGGTATAGGCTAAGATTAACAACTTTTAGTTAGCTGAGTGTCTGTAACTTATAAGTCTATATATAATCGAAAACCACGAATTAATTAATTTATCATAAAGTTAATTTTATTTTGTTTATTTCACTATATTTTCATTGACTTTAGCGGTTAAACGCAATAAACTTATCGATAGGAACCTACTTTATCAAAAAAGAAAAGACAGCTTTGACAAAGGAAAACGTTAAAGAGAAGTTGATCGTTGGTGACGTGTCTCAGATTCCACTTGATCATCTTTCACCTGTGATAGATGAAGTAAGTACCGTAGCACGTCGTTTAGAGTCAATGAATTTCGTCGGTTAATGTAGGCTACTTTTTTCCCCATTAGCCTACACTATGACTCTCCGTTGGATTTATCTTTAACAATCATTTCTGTCGAAATAATAAAAGTTATACACAAGCGCTTTTATTTCGTACCACAATTTCGTCAACCAAAACAGTGGTCCTCATATTGCATGCCGAGAAACTTTTGAAAATAATGTTAAATCTTCATGGGAATTGTTACAAAAAAGAAAGTGACTATTTTACCGAAAGTAGGTCACACAGTCCATAGTTAATGATAGGAGTTTGAGTTGAGAAAATTGGTATGCAAAAACTTAATTTTATTTATTTAGAGTTTAATTCAAGTTAGATTTAGATTAGAAGGAAGATCTAGGTTAGGTTAAGGCTACTACGTTAAAAAATTTACGTTAGGTTGACAAAAAACTGTGAAAATGAGCTTTGGACGCACGATTTATTCCGATGATATAGTGGTAGACAGACAGTCAAATAGAAATATTTTTGTAAAAACGTGTGACACAATGTCATTATCATACCGGTCATACAAAATGTCAGCGGAGTAGCCGAGTAGTTCGATCGCTGGCCTCGCAGTAAATGCGGTTCGCACTCCGTGTTCAGTTCCCGGTGGCGCTATATCGATGTAATTCTTGGACAAGGCAATAACCACACGTGCTACTGTTCAGCGGACCTGGTGGACGGTTCTAAATTCGGGTTTTATTACTAATTCAAAAACCAAAATAAAAAATTTGTGACAATCGAAACTTGCACAAAGGCTCGGTAACCGGGGTTTGAGCGATGAGGAATCATCGCTGCCCCGCTGGGTTGAAGTCGTGCAAAGACTTTCCTCAGGATAAAGGTTATCATGTCATACCATGCATAAAGTGTATGTCAAGTTGTGTAACTTTTGTCAAACCTTTACGTCTAGTTCTTTTCCTTCCTTCTTTCAAACGATGGAAACCATATGAAATGGCCCGCAGTTGTGTCCGACGACGTATTACGTCACGTTCATAAGCTGAAGAGCAATGTTTACGTTGTTGCCGGTCACGTGAAAGGTAAAACCTTGCTACCATTGCCTGTTGGTTCGGAAAAAGTAGATGATGCGCAGTCGGAAGAAAAAAGGTTTGAATATTTTATACTTAATTATACCAAAATTTATACCAAAATGAAATTTCTTTTATATATTTAGGCTAAAGTCAAAAGTATTTTCGATATTTCTTTGGAGAAATAACGTAACAATTTATAGAAATATACCATAATGAAATACCGAAATATTATTAAAGATATCTGAATAACGTTCCTGTAACTGGGGAAATTACCGTCGCCGTAACTCGCACTGCCTAAGAAAAATAGCATATCATATAGCCTAGTGCGGCCCTAGTTTATTGAAAAGCATCCAGCCGAGCCGTAATGCAAAATCAATGTAATTATATTAGCCTTGTCCTAGTTAGTGACAAACCTACCATGCATTTTCATTAACGTTGTCAGGGCTTTGCTGCATGCAATTGAAACGGTAGTTATAGAATGGAGCCACCAAATTCGAGATGTTTTGAAACAAGAGTCTGCGCAGCCACTTTTAGAAGGTTTGCATCCTGGCCCTGCAGTGGAGATTGACTTTTGGAACGCGAAGTGCGCAAATTTGGAATGCATTAACAATCAGGTAATTCAAACTGCCTTGCAATCTATTAATAATTTGTTTTGAAGTTGAATTATTCTGAACTTTGAAAAAATACGATACTTCATAAATGACTTACTATTACCTTGGCTAAACAAGTCTTTTATAAACACTTAATGCAACAGTTGATGTTTCACTTAGCATAATCTGTGCAATTCTTCTTGATTGAAAGTTCTTCTTTACTTTGTTGTGTTCATATGTAACACCATTATTGTCCCACTAAGCATTGGCCATATTGAAAAGTGTGGCACCTGCACACCCGGAGTTCATAGAAATACACGCCAAACTTTTTTATCTTCACTCTGATTCATAATAATCAAGCAAAGAATACCTGGTTGCTTGAACGCCCATTTATAATAAATAAACAAATAATTAAGGGTTTAGTTCACGCCACCATGCCAAAAGTTGCGTCTTTTCATGCACGAGTTCTTGTCGAAAACTGCCGTACTTTGCATTCAGGAGCGTTAGCAACATTTTTCGCCCTTTGGTGGTGAATTATAGAGTTAGTTAATAGCAATAGTTCCCAAACTGTCACATTTAACTTGCTAATGTAAATAAGGTTTATGGTATGGTACCTGCATAGTATCAGCTCCAAGTGGTAGTATAGTATTGTAAATGAATCACAAGGCAGGCACGAGTAAAGCATTGCGGGGCAGGAGTAAGCAGAAAACTATTGCCGGTTTGGAGCTCTGGAGCATATTCTCTTGTATGTAGGTATGTTACTATTAGAGACGCGCCGATATGAACCCGAACCCGAATAGATTCATTGAATGTTGCCTGCCCAGAAGATTCTGGTGAACACGAATATGAACTATGGCGAACCTGAATAAAATATTACTTGCACATTTATCAACTTTGATAAGAAAAGATGATAAAGTTTCCTGGCTAAGCTAAACTAGAATCAATATTCCTAATAACATAAGTCACTTACTTGACGATTTTGCTTTCTTAATCGCCATTTGAACATTATATTGTGGAAACAAAGCAATTTAACTAGCTATAACGTCATGGTATTTGCATGATTTGACCAGTTTGAGTTGAAATTTATCAGCTGGTGCTATTAGGAATAGATTTGTTTGCGTCAACCTGTATTATATTTGGGTTGTCACCAATGTTCCCTGTAAGCTGCGCGCGTGCGCAAATGCGCATTGCTGACACGGTCTCCGCGCACAAGAAAAAAATCCAAACTGAATTGAAAATAAAATAAACGCATAATAATGGCCACAGTGCGCACGTCTAATGTTGCTCACAGTGGTCCAAGGGACCGCTCAGGGAGTTAGTGTGTTTGCTCTGACTCGTGAAAAATTAGAGGGAACATTGGTTGTCACCAACCTGCTCCTGACAAATCCCTACTATCATTCCACGTGTCATCATGCCAACTATGCCAACATGTTGTGGCATAGAATTAGTCTCAAAGCAGTCCAAGAAAGTTTAGATTTTCAATTGAACTTAAGTTTTTTATGAAACTTTTTTTTATTTGGTGCTTTCATAGTGCTGTTTTTGCTACAAAAAGAGTGACAAACGGATAGCCCTAAACTAGTAGAGCGTTCCCGCTTACGTTCCCAATTTGAAAACAGAACGTCGCACATGTTCCTAAAAATAAGGAGCGCACTCAAGAATTAGCGCGCTTGTTCCCATCTCTACATGTTTGTAATCTACCTGTTGCTTCAATCTATTTCTCTACAACTTTAAGTTAAATTGTTAACGGTGTATTTCTTGAGTTTTGTATTTTTTTATAACAGTTGCATCAACCAAAAGTTCAGAAAATGGCAAAAATTCTCGAACTATCACATAGCAGTTACTATCCTGCTCTTTGTGACATATTTTCTCAAGTGATAAGAGGTATAGTGTATACTTAGTTTTGTATATTGATGTCACATGTATATAAGTGCCATACAGTTTATATGTGTACGAGTTATATACTCGTATTATACTTGTGTAATTGTATGGGTAAGCCATTGACGAAAATATAAAATTCTGTAATTTACATACTTCTATAAACCAGCTATTAAAATGCAAAAAAGTATGTTTTGATTCAACTGGGCTATTTTAAATATATGTTGAGTATTTGTATTCCAGTCAAGTTTGATATATATGTTATTTCATCTGTGCACTGTATTCCAGCGTTACGTGAAGCACAAGACATCCAAATACATCTGAGACCTTTTCGTACTTTTCTTGAGGAATTCGAGCAGATTGATTTTTCTGAGGTAGGTGTGACAGAATCACTGTTTGTTGAAAATGAATGTATGTAGATCTAATGCCTGGTAGTTTCGTGTTACCACTTATCTGTACCCACAACCGTCTACTAACAACTGTTATAGCTGTAGCTATTGCATTGCAAAGGCATTAGCCAAATGTACAGTTAATTTTAAAATAATATTTTAATTAATGTAACGTCAAAGGCCATTCCAAAACTGGCCCCCCTGATGCATATAGTCTGCATGATCTGGTCCATGTCTAAGCACTACAACACTCCAGTGAGGATTATTGTGCTCTTGAGGGAGATGTGCAACTTTCTAATAGATATGGTGAGCCTGAATTAAACATAGATTGCTGTTGAGTTTTTTCAGTTTGAAAGTTAAAACCTGTGTGTTAAAAACTAATAGGCTACCTATTCTTCACATTTTTAATGTCTGTCTTTAATGAGCTGAATAGTGCCAGTGGACATCCATTCAGCTCAATTTTGGTCTGTGTGTGCCCAATACAAAGTTTGGTTGTCGTGGCAACGAAACACCTGTTAAATGTGACGCTGCATTCATTTGCTCTCATTTTGCATCTTTTTCTTCTGAAGATCCTTAACTATTCAGTCTCTCTTTTGTTTGCAGACTTGCAATTATCTTTCCCCTGAAGACATTCTTAAGGGAGAATTAGACGAATCTGTAGAACGAGTGAAGATTGCTCTAAAAGTCTTGCATGCATTTAGGGCAACGTTTGATCATCACAAATCTATAATAGATACATTTTTTGAGGTATTTACTAATTTGATGAATACAACTGCTGAACAAGCAAACACAATGTGCATCAAGTTTAAAAAAATTATTTCTATAAATTTAATGGTCACGTAATTTTGCAAAAAATCTACATGCACAACATATAATGTATATTAAGAATAATATAAATCTTTTCTCTGGTTTTAAAGGAGGCATAAAGTAAACATAAATATTTATCTTGTAACAAAATTGATAACTTGCATGACACAGTAGGTTTACACGTACGTTTGTTTATAAACTATAAGTGGTATGTTTTCTAAGCATTTTTGTTATCAATGCAGGACAAAAGCAAAGTAAAACGCTGGAACTTTTGCCCTGACTTGGTGTTTTCTCGAATGGACAGATTTATTGCAAGACTTGACATCCTTATGGTATGAAATCTTCAAGTTCCTCTGGAATAGTTTGCAGCTGAAGAGATTTTGCTGATATTTTCCTCTTAAAACTTGCAGGAATTTTTCATCAGAAGCGAAGAGTTTATGAAACTTGAAAAGATTGAATTTGGTGGAGTGAAAGGTCGTGTTTTGAGCCAGCTGGTCCTTAACATTTTTGAGGCTTTCCAGGAAATTTACAAAGTTTTCGGAGAGTGCACGTACAATCCTTTAGACCCAGAAGAGGATGTAAGTATCATAACTGGCCACTGTGGTTTACCTGACTAACTGATATCAACAGTGCAATTTCTTTTCCAGGCATTTGAGAAGGACTTTACGTCTTTCACTGAAAACATATCAGATTTGGAAAGGCAGCTTGCCAACATCATATGTCAGGGCTTTGAGGATTGTTCTGGACTGCTGTCTATCTTCAAGGTGAAAACAATTTGAAGAACTTAAGAATATGTTGTCTACAGTATTTATCTTGGGAATAGAGATCAGAGTTAGAGGAATGAAGAAATGACCAACTTATACTTAATTAACTCATTCATCTTCTTTATTATTTTATTTAATGTGTTTCATTGTTTAAATATAAAATACTTGATTTTTTATGTGTTAGTTATTGTGATATAATATATGTTTATTTTATTTACTAGATGTTGAATATATTTGGAAGTTTGCTCGAACGTCCGATCATCAAAAACGACTTTGACCACAAATATCCACTGCTCTTGGCACATTTCAATGGAAGCCTCGATAGAGCAAAGACAATATTTGATGAGCATGTCACTGCTTCGGCAAACCAAGTAAAATTTTAATACTAACCATACATTATGATGATTCATCTTAAAAGCCTTTTAATATGAGTTATAAAACCTGTAATAGTAATAGTAAATATGTTCGAATAACATAATTTGCAATGATACGATTGCAAGTCTTGCTTACCCCAAACAGAGCTGTGCTGACGTTCCAAACTTATTGCGACCCTGCATACACAAGAACCAATCCCATGTTGCTGGGGAGCTAAAATGGGCGAATGAGCTACGACAGCGTGTAACTTGGCCTATGGAATGGTTTAAGAGTTTGACACATCCGTGAGCAAGTTTTTATTACTTTAAATATAAGCAAGTTTTCATCGCCTTAACTGAATAATAACTTGCTTATTTGTTATTTTACAGATGTTTCAGCTCTGAGGAATGTGTGTTAGTTTTCAACAAGCAAGTACAGATGGTGAAACTGATTAACGAGTAAGTAGATGGAGCTGATTTTGGTGAGAATGATAGCTCTAATTGGTTGGTTCATTTTAATTCCAGATATGAACATAAAATCTATGAGCAATGGACGAGTGGCATAGAGGAAAAGTGTAAATTCAATCTCAGTCAGCCATTGCTGAAACGCAACCCTGCCACATTGTTAATCTCTGTTAACTTTGATCCACAGGTACTTACAGCTCAATTATGCTTGGTGTCATGTTTTCTCTTGTCACGTTTACTTATTTGCTTTTTTTTCGAAAAAAAAAAACACAATTGAAATTGCACTTTTAGCTGGTCGCTGTACTTCGTGAAGTGAGGTATTTGAAATATCTCGAAAGGGACGATATTCCTGAAGTTGCTACAAACCTTTACAATATTCATGAAATGTTTCGCAATTACGTCGCCAACCTTGACCTGACTGTGGCATGGTACAATGAAGTATGTTTTGTTTATTATATATTTGATTTTGTTCGTCGAGTTAGTGATTAGTTAATGATTAAAATGTTTATTAAGTGCTTTTATTTATTAATACTGGCTCTTGTAAATATTCCTGAAAGTTTAAGACCTTATTTGATGTTTCAAATTTCTTCTAAAGTTCATTGCTTTTGTCATGAACAAGGACAGTATATAGTTAGTCGAAGTTAGTCTCGCTTACTCTATAGCTAGTTAAATATTTACAATCTTGGGTGTGCAAGTTAATATCAAACTGGTTGGAACGTTCTAACAGGTTCGTAGCTCAGTGCTGGATGTTGAATTTCCCCTAGTGGAAGGCCAGCTGAAAGAAATCGATGCTGTTTTACTGGAAGCTGAAACAGACCTCTGTTGGAAATCTGAAGGTGAAATAATCCGTTCATGTATAAGCATTAAGCACGGTAATGTAGAAACACAAGTATTATTCGGGATGTGCATTTAGGGGTATGCGGTTTTGTGTTAAATCTGTATTTTTTATCTAATTGTGTTCGTGTTTGTCTGTATTTCTGGTAGTACTTGACAAACAAAGTTTTTATGCATCTAGGAATATGGGAATATATACAGTCAACAAGAGACAAAGTTCATGATTTGCAGATCAGAGTGCAAAAGACAAAGCTGAATGTCGACAAAATTGAAACGATAATGAAGGTGAAGTTTTGCTTATCAATAGTTGCTTTACCATTAACTTGTCGCTGACATTTATTCTTTTGTAACCTTACTTTCCTTTTCTTTTACAGACTTGGAGTGAGACGCCATTGTTCGATCGAAAACTTGGTAATCCTACAGCCTTATTAAATCTCGATGATCGAAAAGACAGGATCTCAAAACGTTACAACGCAATAACTGCAGATGGTGAAAAAATACACCAATGCATACAGGTCAGTTAGGAAAATCCATAAATAACAGGGTGTGTCAACTGCATATTCTCTAAGTTTTTACTATGGCTGCGAAAATTATTTTAAACACTTGTTTTTGCTTGTATAGGAAAACTTGAATTACTTCAGTGGCAACGCTGAGAGTGACATCTGGCAAGCTTACATCAGCTATATTGATGACATGGTTATTGATGGTTTTTTCAATTGTATCTTCTGTTCGTTAAACTACTTCATTGAAAATACTGAGGTAATGCTTATGAGTTATGTTACTTTGCCTGATGTGGAAGTATTTTGCCAAACAATGTTTATGATCATTAGTAGCAGCTATAATGTACCTATTACATTAACCATCAATTTTGGTTCACCAAGTACTTTCTTGTTGTTTCTTGTCTATGGTAGAATTTATTACACTGTTTCGTGAAATATGTCATGTCTTTTTTTAAGCATATCTAAAATATCAAGTATGTTGTCACAGCCTGAGGTGCAGCCTCTGTTCATTGCCGAGCTTGAACTTCAAGCACCGGACATGGTCTTTAAACCATCGCTGATTGAAAATGCCCCCAGTGGGTTTCTTGACCTAATTGAAGGGTTGCTTATCGATGTTTATAAGATGAGCTCTCTGATGCCTCGTGTGGCACCTCAAGTTGGCCAAGCAAATTATTTGGTGAGTCTATTCGTAATTTTGTTATTTTTATACTTGACTATGTGCTTGTATGTCAGTATTTGTATTAAGAAGGTTTTCTTTTCGATATCATTAGCTGCACTTGGGTATAATTGTTGTTACAGTTACATTTATTGTAGAATAAATCTTTATTGTTGAACAATTTAACAACCCAAAAATTCTAGCTCTTGTTTTGATGTTTGAATGTGCCAGTAACTGCTTAAAGTGGGTAATTTTCATGTCTACATGTTGGATAAGGCTAAATTCACAATGATTGCTTGACAGTACTTGGATCTGCAATGTGACTTGAAGTATTGGGTACTCACACTATTCATGCATTAACTGAAAACAATGAAATTAGCTGTTGATGCTAATTTACACTTGTGTTTACTAGGAAAAACAGTTTCTAGGATTTGGAAATACGTGGGAACTCAAATAAGATTACATTAGCACTTTTAAAAACAAATACATCTAAATTTACATGTGCTTCTTGTTTTTCTTTCATGAAATAATTGCTTATTTCATAAGTGCTGGATCATTCATTCACAAACGCCATTTATGGACATGTCGTGCAACTTTACGTGAACACTGAACCTGCTTGATTTGAGTTTGTATCCATTACGTGTCCTCTCCAACGGTTGGGGTACCTTTGCTTCACATTTTATATTTTAGAAATTAAGTCAGTCGGGGAATTATTGTTTAAGACCATCGAATAAATGTAGAGTTGTGAGCCGGATTCGGTGTGTACACAAGTGATATACATTTACATTGACTTTTATAATCGTTATCATTATCTAGTTGACATAATCGATTGATGCATATCCGCTTACGTAGTTACAAAATTTTGATCACATTTGCACCTGTAAGGAAAATTTCACACGTTGGACAAAAACTGACGTTTCAGTACCTATCTGGTTTTGACAAGATTTCTCCACAAATGTGTACCGGTATGTGGTCTCATTATGGTCGATTTTTTGGAGGTTTCACTATTACCGTCACAAGTGTTTTGCCGTTACTGTTTTGTGCGTTTTTTGGTGGCCATATATCGATGCAGTCTTGAATGTAATCTCCCTTTGTCATGTCATTGTCTTGTTCTTCTGTGTACATTGGCCCTGGGTGCTGCAAATATATTGTGTATGTTTGAGGTTCCTGCTTTACCCTAAGCCTGGTTAGCATGACCAATGGGAGATCACCATTCCAAATCATTTTGATCCTCGATTTGTTGTCGTTGGGGATATTGTTTGTATTTGCTGCTGTACACTGATAAGTTGACCCATGTACATAAGAGTATGAAAATAATTAATTGGAGGATTCTCACATGCTTCTTTCTATTAACTTTTTATATCCATATTTCATCTTTTAGTTCAGATTATGCTTGTCTAACCCATGTCTTGCTCTTGCTTTGAAGCCAAAGATCTTGTCCAAATGGTCATGTAGGAAATTAACAAGGACCCACATAATTGTGAAATTTTTCACATCATCGGCTTGTGCTGCCACTTTGCTGACTTTAATTCTTTTTTGAAGCTTGTTGTCCGGTGCTGTGTTTGCTGTATCCTTCGAGTTATACGTCAGTTCAAAGAAGTTTTCCAGTTTCGGAATAAATCCAAAAAAGCTTGTTTTATTTGGCACCTTGACCTCGCAGGGGAATCTGTGGAATTCTGCTCTCGATGTGGTTTTCAACATCTTGACTGACAACAACATTATGACGTCTGCAATTTTCTTCTAGTCTTAGATGTTTTCATTGTCTTTTGGCTTTGTCTGCATAGGTTTTTTTCAACACCTTTGTTCGGTTCGTCTAGAGCAGTTGTTCTCAATGATTGTTTATTGCAATTTCCATGCCAAATACATGCGCACAGTTGACGAAATGTTCCATTTTTTACTCTTTTTCTGTAAGCAACGTTTTTTTTTGAAAAGCAATCAAGCGCTTTTTGCGTAATTTTAGGTAAATATCTGAACTGAACAGTCAATTATAAATAATTGTTTCCTTTAATTATACAGCTTTAATAAACAAGAACTAAACTAAGCTGCAACACAACAAGTAAATTTAGACAAAAGCATAAAAAGGAAACTGGTATTCTTAGAATGGTAAATCGTAATCACGCAACTGAAAAGAACTGAGGAGCATGAACGGAGAGCATCATTGGCGTGATTGCGAGGTATGCGACAAAGCTGCAAGGGGCGTTGATTAGGGACCGCGAGGAGCGTTGCATTAATCATTACAATATCCTTCCTGTGGAAAAAGTTGCAAATATGGCCCCTGATAGTGAGGAAAACACAGTAAAATAGCTTGTGGCAAAAACAATCAACTGTCACATTACTAACTGGAAATTTGCCTAGATCATTCTCAAAACTAGGTTTTGTGCAAAGGAGCTTTCCAGTAGTTTGTAATAGTAGACCAAATAAGAACCCAACTTCAGAATGCACTAAACTTTTCAATTACTAGAAACATTTCTATTGATTTAGCTACATTTTGACAACGTTTTCAATGTCTCACATCTTTGCTTATTTTTTTTATATATTTTGTTATAGTCTATCGCCAACTTAAAGCCAACGATATTATTTTTATAAAATACATTGATGCTCCCTATAATTCTGTCTATTTGTATATTCTTCTATATATTCTATTTTCCACAACTCCATAAGTTGTTTTATGAAACCATCTTTGCCTAATAGAACGAGCTCATAATAATGTTTTTGTTTGTAAAATTTGCAATGTTCATATTTAGGCTGACATGGAAGATATGGGTGAGTTAGCAGCAATGCGAAACGACTTGCTTAACAGAGTTGGTGATGTGATGGACAAGGCCCTTGCGTATTCACAGGAATTTTTGGAGTATGCCCATCTTTGGTCGGATGACCGACAGGTTAGTATTTAACTAATTTTTAATTTCTAAAAAACATATGGATCATAACATGTGCCGAATTTCCAAAACAGTATTTGTATATTGAATGTATGATAAAAAGAGAGTTGGATTGTTGCCAAGTACGAATTAATTACGAATAATCATCAGAATACTAACTTATTTATACATTATAAGCAATGACTGAAGACGCTGGTTTTTATTCCTATTTAACATTTATAATTGTGTAATGAAATTTCGTTGGTCCGTTCTTCCAGGCTCTTGCTGTACAACAGCTGCAGCCAGATAAAACACTCGAAAGGTTGCTTTTAACAACTTTATTTTATGACAGTATTTGTGTAATTTTAATACCAATGACAACAAAAGTTCAAAACAGCCCAACTCTGAATTTCACTATTATTCGTCCATTTGTTCTTTCTCGCCATCGCGTATACCACAATTATCATTACTTACTAGCAACCAGCGTAAGTCAAGTGCTTGGATGGAGTTAGTGCTCTGGGGGGTACAATCAAATACCATACAAACCACACACGCAATTGAGATGGCATTTCTTCTGCCAAACATTGTGATCGTGGTTAGAGTGAGCAAAACGATAAATTGTGGAATCTATGCTTACAACATGTTAAATGTAAAAATATAAAAAACATGAGCTATGTGTGTCAGGTAAAATGATGGCTACATAGCATAAATTAAAAACACAAGCCAAAACTGCAGTAGTAAACAAAAACAACATACTAAAATGTTCGTGACAATTGTACGGATGATGAATAATGGCATCAGGGACTTAATTCGGAAAATCGGCCGTCCAGCTAAATTATACTTTTTTCACAGCTAATATTTGGTTAAAACTCTACCAGCACTTGCATCATTATACGGTGCCAGCGATTCAAAATACTGATTTTAAAATTCAAACATTGCCACAAAATGTATTCCAGGAGTTCATGAGGCATTTCCTCACATATGGACACATCCTCACTTCTGATGAGGTGGAAGCTCACGGTGAGGAAGGTGTTCCGGAGACTCCTCCTACTCTGGACCAGTTCAAAGAGCAGGTGAACTGCATAATGACGACAGTGCATTAAACGTCTAGCATTTTAGAACCTACTTTTAACCATTGACCTATGATCATGTTCCTGTAGATCCAAAGTTTTTGTTGAAATGCTCACTGCATTTTTTGCTTGTTAATGAACTGTGATACCACTGGCATACAAAACTTTGTTGTTTTTTTAATTGGTCGCCGGTGTTGATTTTGGTTGTAGTGTACAATTCATTTGGTGCAGGTTACTTTAAAATGGCATTATTCATTCAAAAATTATCATTTTTTTTTGTCAGAATTTAATTAGCATAAAATGTTTCACAACATTTTGATACAATTTGTTTTCCAAAGATCGATTCCTATGAGAATCAATACCAAGTTATCAATGACGTCCACCCCACCAGGGTGTTTGATGGCTGGTTCCTTGTGCAAATCAAACCGTTCAAGCAAGGACTTCTTAACACTGTCAAGCGCTGGAGCTTCATGTTCAAGGAGGTCGGTTATTTGGAAAGTGTTTCTTTTTTCTTGAAACTAGTGAAATCATAGTCATTCTAGCCATTGTAATAATAGTCTGTGAAGAAACCATAAAATACTTTCACTTCAGGTTTCAGCCGTTTCCAAATCTTGTTAAATTAAGTGAGATTTTGACTTGTTGATTGATTGATTGTTTCTTAAATTTGATGTCCAATCCTATATTTTACAGCATTTGATCAACCACGTTGAATCGAGCTTATCAGACCTCAAAGAATTCATAGCAGTTGCTGATGTTGGTTTGTCAAATATTGTAGAAGAAGGAGATTACAGCGGCCTCGTGGAGTGCATGGGCCACTTAATGGCTGTGAGAGATCGGACCGACACAACCGATGTCATGTTTGAGCCTCTAAAACAAACCATCGAATTACTAAAGGTAACTCCTCATACATTCCATGATAACTTGTTTGTGTATGCTGCATGATATATGGTTTGAATAAATTTGTGTTTTTCATTTGATTTTAACTTTCTTGTTTAGTTATATGACCAAGAGATGTCAGAGGAAGTGCATCTTCAGCTTCAAGAACTCCCTGAGCAATGGAACAACACCAGGAAACTGGCAGTCACCGTGAAGCAAGCCGTAGCACCATTACAGGTCTTTATTACTTATTTGATGGATCTAACAGTCGCATATGTGTGGTTGCGATGTTTTGCTCACCTATTTTGTTTCATGTTTCCTAAGTTACTGTGGCTGATTTTTTTCTATCGATTCTCTATTTCTAAAGAATTGAAAAGAATTTTATATCTTTAGGGTTTTTAAAATCGTATTTCCTTTAAAGCTCAAAGCAATAAAGGTTTATGGCAAATATGCCTAACCGCGAAATATGCTTTTTACAAGGCAAATGAAGTGACCATCATTCGCCGCAAGTGCACAAGCTTTGACGTGAAGCAGCATGAATTTCGCGAAAAATTCCGCAAGGAACCTGTTTTCCGCTTTAATTGCAAGGAACCGTACCCGTGCTTGGACAGCATGCAGACGAGCATTGCTGTCCTAGAACAAGAAATGTATGACTTGCATGAATCTGCCGGACTCTTTGAAGTCATTGTACCGGATTACAAACAATTAAAGGTGACAAAGAATTGGGTTGTTAATCAGTCAGTTTACCTTACGTGAACATCTTTTACTTCTTCACTGCTTTCAGAATATATTTTTTTCAAGAACGCTCTTGCAATATCTTTGACATACCTAGGTTTCACAACATATTCTGTATAATTGATTACCCCTGCAACATTACAAGTGTGAGTAACAGGCAAAACAGTATCTTCATTGGTAGGTATTCGCTTTACAATCTTTTCTTTCATTTCAGGCATGTCGTCGTGAAGTAGGGTTATGCAAGGGAGTTTGGGACCTTGTATTTTTGGTTAGAACCAGCACAGATGACTGGAAAACGACACTCTGGGCTGATATTAACGTTGAGCAGATGGACATTGACTGTAAAAGGTTTGCCAAAGTAAGTTACTGCTTACAAGTTACGGTATAGGTATACTTGGTACTGTATAGTGCATTACGTTTATAGACCGTAATTAAAGTCCTAAGCCTATTATTTTGACATGTTTTATGTTTTTAAAAACATTATTAATACTATAGCTGTTATTACCAAGAGTAATAAAAAATAGTGAAGAAGACAATAACTTTATGACTGCAGGACATCAGGATGCTTGATAAAGAAGCGAGAGCATGGGATGTGTTTGGAGGAGTGGACGCTATGGTGAAAAATATGATCACGTCGCTACGTGCTGTTGGAGAGCTTCAAAATCCTGCCATTCGAGATAGACATTGGCATGAACTTATGCAAGCGACTAAAGTATGTGAAGTTTAACCCTGTTTTATGAATATCATTTCAAACTATTGAACATTGCTTACCATATTCATTATTTGTATGTATATTCAAGGTAGGTAAGTGTTTGCTGCTTTCTTTCCTGGCCAGTTTTTTTATAATTTAAATTTTTTTCCGAGGTGCGATTTTCCATGGATGAGACAACGACTCTTGCTGATCTTCTCATGCTTAATCTTCACAACTTTGAAGATGAAGTTCGAGAAATTGTTGACAAAGCAGTGAAGGAAATGGGAATGGAAAAGGTAATCTTGAAGATAATTTCAAAGTTTTCTCGTAGGTTGGCAGTGACCGCCAAGAACAAGGCGTTCTTACTGTACCAATAAACCGAAATTACTGCTAAAATGCTCGTTTAATAACATTTAACCACCCGTTTCTTATCACTTGTAATTTCATTGTAATAATGGCTTGGCACGCTGTTGTTTGAGGGTTTAGCTGGAGTGCCCGATTTTTGTCTGCAGACTTTAAGAGAGCTTGATATCACCTGGGCATCTATGAACTTTGAGTATGAAACCCATCAACGCACCAGCTCTCCTCTCATAAAGAGCAACGAAGAACTCGTGGAGACACTTGAGGATAATCAGGTAAATGTCGGGATAAGATGAGGGAATCAACTTCCTCATCTTTCAGCTAACATTGCTCCTTCACTCCTAGGTGCAACTACAAAACCTGATGACTTCAAAATACATCGCCCATTTTCTGGAGGAAGTGTCTGGATGGGTCCAAAAGCTCTCCACCGCTGATTCCGTGCTCACGATGTGGCTTGAAGTGCAGAGGACCTGGTCTCACTTGGAGAGCATTTTTATCGGATCGGAGGACATTCGTGCACAGCTTCCTGAAGATTCAAAGCGATTCGACGGAATTGACAAAGATTTCAAAGGTATCACAATCGACATTGGAAAGGCATTATAAAGAAATGAGTATCAGGCAGTCAAAGGCAAAATTTAAGTACTGTATATACCGTTAATTACTGTCTAAATGACAAGCTTTACAAGATCATGTCATCAGTTTTAATCAATTTGTTGTAGAAATCATGGCTGACGCTGTGAAGACACCAAATGTTGTGGAAGCTACAAATAAGAAAGGTTTATATGAGCGACTTGAACAACTACAGGTTTGCTTTCGCCCGTGCTTTCAGAATGTTTGAAATAATTCTACTTTTGGAGCCTTAGTCACTTATACTTTCCAATTTCAGAGCAAACTGACACTATGTGAAAAAGCATTGGCGGAATATTTGGAGACCAAGCGTCTTGCGTTCCCCAGGTTCTATTTCGTATCATCCAGCGATTTATTGGATATTCTGTCGAATGGAAACAACCCAGTTGAGGTTAGAGTTTTACCAAAACACCTCCATTTTTTCTTCCAATGACCATATAGGCAATATACAAAAATATATGATGTTTAACATTTACTAGATATAAGGTGCGTCTGTAAATAAAGTTGTACGATGACACACTACACCACTGAATGTAACATGCAAGACTGAGACTGATACTAAAAAAATACCAAAGCATTTTATCACTTTATATCATTATTTGCGTAGGTATGTCGGCACCTTGCTAAACTTTTCGACAACACGGCCAAGCTTGAATTTGAAGAAGATGAGAGTGGTAACCCAACCAAGCAAGGTCTTGGAATGTACAGTGGCGAGGACGAATACGTCACTTTCAGCGAACCCTGCTCGTGTACCGGGCAGGTAGGCTTTTGAAACAGCTTGTACTTTGTGTGTACTTGACATTCTACGTTGCTTGGTCCTGGTTACAGACCAGAAAGCAGTGATTCTGACCTTGCTTACTGAATGTTTTTTTTTTAACAATTTGACGTCTGTTAGGTTGAAATATGGCTCAATCGTGTGATGGACCAAATGCGCAACACCGTGCGAACTGAATTAGCAGAGTCCGTGGTTACTTATGAAGAAAAACCGAGAGATCAATGGTTATTCGATTACCCTGCTCAAGTCGCATTGACCACAACCCAAGTCTGGTGGTCATCAGAGGTGAGTCAAAATAAGTGACGGTCAAAAGATTTCTCTCATGCAGGCAGCAGGCTATAGTTGAAATAACTGATCAGACTGACCGAAACAGCTGAGATAAAGTGGCCGTTTTCAAATTAAATACAATACAAGATACTATGTGTTTTTAGTTCTTCTTTTTTGATTCTTCAGTTAATTTCTTTTTAAACTTAGAAGGGTTTTAAACTGCATTTGCAGTATATTCAATTATTCATGGCTTGAACATAGTTTAGTTAGCAGGTACTTCAACTTAATGTCTAAAAATATGTCATATGAAATAGGTGGGCATTTCTTTTGCACGACTGGAAGAAGGTTACGAGAACGCGTTGAAGGATTACTTCAAGAAACAGGTCAATCAGTTGAACACGTTGATCAACCATCTCATTGGCAACTTGACCAAGAATGACCGACAGAAAATTATGACCATCTGTACGATTGATGTCCACGCAAGAGACGTCGTTGCGAAACTTATTCACCAAAAAGTATGAACGTATAAAATTACAACTTTCTTGTTCAGTACTCGTAGTAGTAACGACCAACATTAATCATTTGTGATAACATTTTTGTCATAACGTTGTCAAAGTATTTTGGTCAATATAGGAATATTTTTATTTTTAGATAAATAATTACAGTATAATGAAGCTATATGTTAAAAAGATTATACCTTTGGAAAATTACTGAAGCCTTGTTTCTTCGAGAAGGCATGTTTCTTAAAGTTTAAAGTCAATTGTAGATGTACCGTCAAATTAAAGTCTTGTCAAAACTTTTCTTAGCCCAAAGATAAAAATTTCCCCTCAATACGAAATCATATAACTTGCACTTACTCAGACAGTTTACTAAGTGCTGTTACGTAACAGCCACTTTAAAGCATTTGCCTGGTACTTGCAACCAATAGTACAATAAATAGTGACATATGACGTCATTACAGATTGAAAGTGCTTCAGAGTTCGTTTGGCAATCCCAGCTTCGGCATCGTTGGGATGACGAGAAAAAAGATTGTTTCGCAAATATCTGCGACGCCCAGTTTCTTTATTCCTATGAATACCTCGGAAACACTCCAAGATTGGTTATTACCCCACTAACCGACAGGTAGGTTTGTGCATAGCTGCATGGTTATTTCATTTTTTAAATAATTTGATCAATAATAAATAAAGAATATTTAATCAATTTAATCAATCAAGAACATAAAATCAAGCAAAGTAAAAATGGAGTCGACAATGTTAGTGATTAATTTTGAATTTTTTATTCCACGCTAACAAATTAATAATTAGTTAATCAGTTAATATAATGGTTAATAAGCAAAAAATCTTTTGTGCTTTTGGTTTCCAGCATTTTAAATTAATTTTATTTCTTGTCAAAAGATGCTACATCACTCTAACCCAGTCCCTTCACCTTATAATGGGAGGGGCGCCGGCCGGTCCTGCTGGTACCGGGAAAACCGAGACCACCAAAGATCTTGCCCGGTCCCTCGGCATCATGGTCTACGTATTCAACTGCTCAGAGCAGATGGACTACAAGTCTATTGGGAACATATACAAGGGACTTGCGCAAACCGGCGCCTGGGGTTGTTTCGACGAATTCAATCGTATCTCGGTGGAAGTCTTATCAGTGGTTGCAGTGCAGGTGAGCTTTTTCATTTGTTGTTAATGTCATTATTGTATTGCCTTGTTGCCGTTGGTTATAATCTGTACTTGCTTCCTAACTGTGTTTAATGTTTGTATGCAATACTTTCTTAATTGTGAAGATCGTTAAAATTTTTAGTTACTCGACTTCAGACGATGAAGTTATTTCTTTATACATCTCCTAAATTACTGCGTTTCAGGTTAAATCCATACAAGACGCTATTCGTCACAAGAAAAAGCGTTTCATCTTCCAGGGAGAAGAGATATCTCTGATTCCGACTGTGGGAATCTTCATCACCATGAATCCGGGTTATGCTGGAAGAACTGAACTCCCTGAAAATCTCAAGGTGATAAATGATGATATCAAGAAATCCGAGATTGACATTTTTATCTTATAATTGGATTGAAATACGCCTTTAATCGTTGGTTATTGCAGCAAAGTGACTTTTGACAATTTAAAAGTAAATGTCCAATTAGGTTGTGCATAAATGAACGTACGAATGATTGGAATTTCACTAGACCATTTTTCTATGAGCCTTATGCGGTTTAAAACCTAAAACTGTTGAATTTTGTATCTACGCTATATTGTCACAATATGATATATGAAATAGTGCACTAAGCTTATGCGTCTTTAATAACCAGAAAAACGATTATGTAGAAACGTGTTTATACAACTACATGGGAATAGACATACTATACATGAGGTAGCGGCCAAAAAAGTTGGTTTATTTTGGGCAATAACATTGAGCAAAAATTAGAAATGCCACGATTGTGAACTTAAGAATAATATAATTCTTATAATGCGATTTAAATGATTCCAGTGTTAGGATTCATATCAGGAGCCGATTATTTCAACAAATTATCTCAACAAATTATTTTAACACATTATTCCGTACCAGGCTCTCTTCCGACCATGCGCCATGGTCGTGCCTGACTTTGAGCTCATCTGTGAGATCATGTTGGTCGCTGAGGGCTTCCTGGAGGCCCGCATATTGGCCCGAAAGTTCATCACACTCTACACACTGTGCAAGGAGCTGCTTTCCAAGCAGGATCACTATGACTGGGGTCTTCGGGCAATCAAATCTGTCCTGGTTGTGGCTGGCACTCTGAAGAGGAGTGACAAAACTCGACCGGAGGAACAGGTGATTTCTCACGGACTTTCGTTTGCGTCGTTGGAAGATTTTTATGTTTTTGCTTATATTTTAAGACATTTTCAAAACTCTTTGTTAAAAACTCTATTTTTAAAGCAAAAGATGCATAAATCAAAAACGCGCTAGAATTTGACATATCTAAAAGATATGTCAAATCTCCAATGAAATTTTTTAAGCAATGTATTGAACCATACGTACATCATGCTAAATTATAATTGCTCTTTACTACAAGGTTTTAATGAGAGCTCTCCGTGATTTCAACATTCCCAAGATCGTAACAGACGACATGCCTGTCTTCATGGGACTCATCGGTGACTTATTCCCGGCGTTGGACGTGCCTCGGAAACGGGACTTGGATTTTGAGAAAATGTGCAAAAACGCAGTGCAGGTATTCTAATACGAATTTCAATGGTTTATAACAGTTATAAATATCTGTTCGACCGTTAATATAAGGCACGAGATCGGTAAATTTTTTAGTCACCTTTACGCATCGTAATAAGTTTTTTCGATGCTATGTTTTCTATGTATGTATGACAGGACTTGAAATTACAAGCCGAAGAAAACTTCGTTTTGAAATTGGTTCAATTGGATGAACTTCTCTATGTCAGACATTCAGTCTTCGTGATAGGAAACGCAGGCACTGGCAAAACACAGGTGTAGAATACGTAATAAACTTTAAACATACCGCTGGATAGCCAGGTTCATGTGCACAATATGTTAGAGATTGCTTGTGGGTTAGTGAAGTTAATTCGAATCAACAGGACAACCCTTGACTATAGAAAATCCTGGCAATACATATAATGCATTACATATACCGTGTTATTGTATTTAACCATGAGGTTAATATTGTTTACACAGGTCTTATAGTTAATACAATTCATGCGAATAAAACTACTTAAAATTACGCTTTTTGCAATCGTTCTTTTTTAAAACTTATACAATCCAATTTATACAAAGCACATTCTTTACGTATCTTTAATGCATATCGCAATATCGATGCAGGTTTTAAAATCGTTAATGAAATGTTACCAAAATGAAAAACGCCGCCCAGTCTGGATCGACTTGAATCCCAAAGCTGTGACTAACGACGAGTTATTCGGAATCATCAACCCAGCAACTCGGGAGTGGAAAGACGGGTTGTTTTCAACGGTCATGAGAGATTTATCTAACGTCACTCACAACGGACCGAAGTGGATTGTGTTGGATGGTGACATCGATCCCATGTGGATTGAATCCCTGAATACTGTTATGGATGACAATAAGGTGGTTGGCTGTTTTTAACAACTGGTAAACAGACAAGCTGGTATTCCGTATTTGTTTTTGCGACGATGACGCTTTAATAGGCCATTTCAAGATTGATCTTTCTATAGGGCGTTAGCAGCAACGAAAGTGGAGTGAATAGGTTTTATGTTTTTTTAGCCTAACTATTTATCTGTTAAATTTATTCCATTTTAGACGTTTTTAGACCTTTTACCAGTTAAATTATTCTTTAAAAGCTGGCCAATATGCTGATTGCCTATACAGTATACAGCCAGTTGTATTACAACTGCTTACAACCGTAGTCTCGAAACACGTAGTAACGATTGACATTGTGACGAAATAAATACCATTGTTTGAAAAGGTTCTTACCTTGGCCAGCAACGAGCGCATTCCGCTCACCCCGTCAATGAGACTTCTGTTCGAGATAAGCAACCTGAGGACCGCCACCCCTGCCACTGTGTCACGGGCCGGCATCCTGTACCTCAATCCCGCTGACCTCGGATGGAACCCTGTGGTAAGAATAAAAATTGCGTCGTATTTCTTGTGCTTTGCTTTTTATATTTGATAACCCTGAAATTTTAAACTACAGGTATGGATTTGTTGTGTTTCCATCTCTAGTTTGCCGTTTAGGATGACATATTGCATACATCACTCTTATTTTTTTATAATGGTTTTGCTTAGTTTTGCAATTATTAATTTAACTTTTTTTAAAAAAAATTTCTAGGTGACATCCTGGATTGACAAACGCGAAGTTCAATCTGAAAAGGCCAATCTGACAATTCTATTTGACAAATACATCCCGATGTGTCTTGAGACGTTGCGGTCACGATTTAAAACAATTACCCCGATTCCTGAATGCGCAAAGATTCAAGTTAGTGGAATATTAACCAGAACCAGCACTTAATTTAATAATTTTAAAATATGCAATATTTGCACAGGACCTTTATCCACAGAGATTTTTATGCTTTGGTTTAAATCAATTGTTTAGCACGTTTTTCACATTCGAATACCGCAGTAAGATGTACTCAGTTAATTACGATTCTGTAAATGAACTTTTCACACTGTTGTTTACATATTACCGCTATTTAATGATGTGCACAATGTTTAAAGATGCTCTGTTATCTCCTGGAAGTCCTTCTAACACCTGAGAACACGCCGCCGGACTGTCCGAAGGAGTTGTACGAACTCTATTTCGTGTTCGCCTGTATATGGGCGTTCGGCGGAGCGATGTTTCAAGACCAATTGATTGATTACAGGTACTTTATTGATTACGGTCATTCAGTTTTCTACACTAATACTTTATTTTCTTTTGAAAATTTGTTTGGCATGTGCAAAGATTCTATCTTAAGCGCTAATGAAAAATTTGTTTTTTTTTGCTTTATGATTTCGTTTTGAGATTGCACCACTCCGTCCAAGTTGTAATGGCAAATGTGTTCAACTAGTATTGCAATTTACACAGCTTGTAGTGTGAGACCGCTTGACTACACAGTTAAATCCTCGGAAAAAAAAAACTTAAAAAAGGTTCAAACCTTAATTTGTAGCACACATTTGTCGCAAGTTTTTTCCCTAAAATTATGTAAAAAAAAACATATAGATTGATAAAAACACTGCTTGTAATGTAATAAGGCGATAAGCATTGTCATGGTTAAAGGGATACAGTTTCAAACTCATTTTTTATTTCACTAAACTTTCTATACTGTCGAAATTGCTGTACTCGTTGCTTCACAGGTTATACTTAATTATATTTTTCGATCATCAAATTGTACCTTATGTTGCGTACCTTACCATGCTCCGGTTTTAATTCATAACAAGTACTGCATAAACTGTATAAATTACTGTTAGTACAACTATTGACTAAGTAAAGTGTCTTAGGACTGCATACTTTTCGTCTTTGCAGAGTCGAGTTTAGCAAGTGGTGGTCTAGCGAATTCAAGACAGTGAAGTTTCCCATCGCCGGAACAGTTTTCGACTATTGCATCGATGCTGAGACGAAGAAGTTTGTTCCATGGTCGGACAGCGTACCTGGCTTTGAGTTGGACCCCGAAATGCCACTACAGGTGAAATATTTGCTTCATACTTTTTAGATTATAGTATTGGTAAGTGCTTATATAATCGTTGTATTGTGAAGCAAGTTGTGTAGAGTTAGTGTTTGCTTTTCAACTGAAGTTGTTTTTGTGCTTAAAAAATGTCTCATTGTAACTTCAATCAAATGTTAAAAATACATTTTATCAGTTATAAAGGTAACAAGCCAATTCGGTTATGATTGGCAAACCAAAAGTGAGCTATCTCGCTATAATTCAATGCTTGATCGTATATAGTTCTAGTTCTGTTATGCTAGACTCTAGACTCTAGAGCAGTGGTTCCCAACCTTTTTTGGTGTCGGGCCGAATTTCAAACTTCAGAGTACGTATGGAGCCGCATGAAAACACTCAAGTAATTATAACGAAAATTTTAAAGCATGAAAGCATGTACCAACGAATAGCAACACTAACAAGAAAAATAACACAAATCACACAAATTTTGACTAATTTTGGACTTTTTTTGACAAGTCAAAATATAATAATATAAGCCCTGATTATTATAAATAGATTTTTTATATTTTTTGTGAGATTTTCAGGGGTCAATGAGAACCGCAAGAAGGCTAGCTTGGAGCCGCATGCGGCTCTAAGAGCTGCGGTTGGGAATCATTGCTCTAGAGCTTTAGACAGTAAAAATAGACTGCAACGCGGGACAATTTAACACACTTCAAATATCCGAATAATTTAATATTTGCCTTCGTTGGAGTAATGTGCCCTTACCTTAATCTAAAATCTGCATGCTTGCATGAAACCTTTTTAACAGGCCTGCATGGTGCCTACTTCGGAAACGAGAAGAATTCGATATTTTATGGATCTCCTGATGGAGAAACGACGACCGGTTATGCTGGTTGGAAACGCTGGAGCCGGTAAGACAGTTCTTGTTCAGGACAAGCTCGCTGCCTTACCGGATGATTATATGGTCACCAATGTACCATTCAACTTCTACACGACCTCACTCATGCTTCAGGGAGTCCTTGAAAAACCGCTTGAAAAAAAAGCTGGCAGGAATTTTGGACCGCCTGGTTCTAAACGGTTTGTTGTATTGGCGGTTTAAAATTTTAAAATTAAAACCTTCAAATTTTGAATGAGAAATGTGACATTTTCTTACATTTCAACGTTTCAAATTTTATCCGCTGCATTTCACAGATTGATATATTTCATTGACGACATGAACATGCCTGAGGTGGATACTTACGGCACCGTACAACCTCACACATTGATAAGGTATACTTTGTTACAACAACTACTCATACAAAAACAACATTACCAACAGCTGCAATGGCTATAGCTTTTAGTTGTAACTCATAATGTATTTTATTGACCACATATTATTTTTTACTAATAATTGCGTCATATATGCTATATGTTGACGTTGCACAGGCAACATATGGATTTCAGTCACTGGTACGATCGCACCAAGTTGATATTGAAGGACATCAACAACGTTCAATACGTTGCTTGCATGAACCCAACAGCGGGGTCGTTCACCATCAATCCTCGTCTCCAGAGGCATTTCAGTGTGTTTGCTGTCAGTTTCCCTGGACAGGTGAGACTGTCGGGGAACTTCACTACTTTTCACGCTAAAATTTTTCCCCTGTTTAGAATATTTCCTATACTGGAATGTCTGCAAAACATATCCAGTCAACTTCATATCTTTTACGTGGTTTGAATAAAACTACAGTTATTAATTATAATGTAATATTAGCCAAATTGGTCTGGACTTGAGTTGAACAAGGTTGAATTGACATGCACCTTGAATAAAGATCATATTTGTTTACATGTTGTTAATTATTGGCTGTGGATTTTTTTGTTTAAATTTTTTCATTAAATTCCATGTTGTTTAAGGTTTCTGAAAATTTGTATAGTCCTTCCTGTTATGAAAGGAAAATATTAAAATACATGAGCTCTAGTGAATTACAGTAGTACCAAGCCCTCATCTGCTATATAACCACACAGGAAGCCTTACTGACGATCTACAGCAGCATCTTATCCCAGCACCTACAGATCGGAGGCTTTGCCAACTCCGTGCAGAAAGTGGCGCCGACCCTTGCACAAACAGCGTTAGCTTTCCACTCCAAGATAAGCAGCACGTTCCTGCCAACAGCTATCAAGTTTCATTACATTTTTAATCTCCGCGACCTTTCCAATATATTTCAGGTAGGTTTTTCTTTCATATGTCCAACTTTTACCACATATGACTTTTAAATATATTCTTTAGTTATGCATTTCTATTGTTTTAGCAATTTATGGCGCTGAAGTGTTTTTTAAACCTTTACCTCGCAATAAATTTATAAACACGGTTTTGTATTTTAGTTTAAAGCATATTTCCCAGAAGAATTTATGAATTAATCAATTTTAGTTAAACTTCACCATCTCTCACACCATGCATTATTCAGGGAATATTATTCTCAAGCACCGACTGCGTGAAGGCCGTCTCAGATCTTGTCAGACTGTGGATGCACGAAGCTTCCAGAGTTTACTGCGACAAACTCATCGATAAAAAGGTGAAATATATGTCTTAAACTATCATAATTTTCCACTATAGCTAAAGTGTATTAACTACTGAAGCTTGAGCTGTCATACATGTAGGCTGTAATGTTTATTAAACAGTTTTTCAAACTGCCATTTGTGAAATGATATTTTTTCTTGGCAACCGAATTTGTGGAATGTGTGTGGGGCATTCTCTTGTTAAAAGTCACATAGGCAAAATGACATATTACAGCAGGTACACTGGTACAGTATTATATAAAAAGTCTGATTCAATGTTAGGATATCGAAACTTTCATGAAGTATAAACTCGAATACGCAAAGAAGTATTTTGATGACATACCTGAGGAAATATTGACTTCCGAACCGCTTATATATTGTCACTTTGCTCAAGGAATCGGGGATCCTAAATACATGCCGGTATGAGTATAATTGTCATTTTCTTAGAATTTTTTCAACTTTTGAATCCATCAAATGGATAAAGTTGTATAGTTTGATACGGTTTTCACTTAACAATTACAGCTTGGTTGACATAAACACAGCTGTTTAAATTATTAGGCACTTGTAAAGCAAGGTTGGTTTAAATATTATTATTACATAACCAGTCACTTATTTTATAACTATCGACGTAAGATTCACGAAATAAACTAAATCACAAAACGTGTCAGATCAATGAATGGAGCGCACTCAACAAGCTCCTGGTAGACGGCCTGGAAGCCTACAATGAAGTCAACGCTGTGATGAATCTTGTGTTGTTTGAAGATGCCATGTCTCACGTGGCCAAGATCAACAGAATCCTGGAGAGTCCGAGAGGAAACGCACTCCTGGTCGGAGTCGGCGGATCAGGTATCTTTTAACCGGGCTTGTTTATCTTAGTAAAACTTACTATGCGAGGTCATAGCTAATAAACTTGCCAGAAATTAAACGGTGACTCTGGAGTCCATGTCCAGTCCAGTCCAGTTATGTTTAATATCTGCGTAAGATATTTCATATTTCCTAAAGCGCCTGTAGTTTATTATTGAAGACCCATTTGGTTACCATATGTAGCTAGACTGCCTTTTGTGTTACATGTTACATATTAAGCAGAATGGTCGAATCCTAAAATGTTCTATATTGGAGATTTGATGTCAATTTTTAAGATACATTGAGTTTTACTTTCAACGCAATGTCAGTGTGCGACAGTCAAATGTTTCAGTTACTAAATCCTGTGTGAAGAAAAGCTCTTTCTTTATTGACCAAAAGCCATGTAATATTTTTAATGTGATACAGTAGAGTAGATCTTACATAAATCAATAGATTTTTTCTGCCTTCTTAGAATTTACAGGTCGAAAAAAAATTTGTTTTCGTCGCCTATTAGGTAAGCAGAGTTTATCACGGCTGGCGGCCTACATAAGCGGCCTGGAGGTATTTCAGATCACTCTGAGGAAAGGATACGGGATTCCCGATCTAAAAGTCGATCTTGCCTCCCTTTATATCAAAGCCGGCTTGAAAAATATCGGCATCATGTTCCTCCTTACTGACGCACAGGTATACAATATTTCCGCGGCTTTTATCGTGTGTTGTTCGGATTTTTAAATGAATGCCGTTTTGGTGTGTTAAGATTTGAAAATTAATTTAAACTTTTAGTATACAGAAATTTGGCCATTAAAATCAGACTTGTAGTAATATTCAGGCCTTACTCCTCATGTAGGTATTATTTATTAATATTTCATAAGTAAGGGTGGATAGTGTTGACCCTTCGTTAGTATTATACTGATCACTATGCTGTGTTTAAATTAAATTTTTCCCGCCAAGGTGCCGGATGAAAAGTTCTTGGTTTTGGTGAACGATCTTCTCGCTTCAGGGGAAATCCCTGACCTATTACCCGACGATGAAGCGGAGAATGTCATAAGCGGAGTCCGAAATGAGGTGAAAAGCACTGGATTAGAGGATTCTCGTGAAAACTGCTGGAAATTCTTCATAGACCGAGTCAGAAAGCAACTGAAGGTAGGCACGTGTTTTGCTTATAGAGATGAATTTATGTCGTAAACTGATTCTTTTTTTTTCCGGAAATTAAAATGTTTCATTTTCTTCAAACATAATTTCAATAGGTGCAAAACAACCTTATGTATAGTGTTTTAAACAGTTTTCATTTACACAAGTCGTTTTCGTATCCTTGACTAATACTATCACATCCATAACACAGTAAATCACCCTAACTGTATACTAAAAATTAAGTTTTTTAACTAGAGTCCACATTTGTTCGGTTAAATCAGTTCCAATTCCTCAGGTTGTCCTCTGTTTTTCCCCGGTCGGATCGACGCTGAGGGTCCGTGGCCGTAAGTTCCCTGCCGTGGTCAACTGCACACAGATCGACTGGTTCCATGAGTGGCCGGAAGAAGCTCTCAGATCTGTCAGCCTCACCTTCTTGCAGGTATGTGCTGTGATGTAATTTGCAGCCTACAATTTTTAAGGTCTGTTTTGCTTGAAGTGTCAATCATGCGCTTTCATCGTTGGTCCTGGACGGAAATTTTGTATAAATTTTATAAGAATATGCAGAAAGCAACTAATTACGCAAAAATGCCGATCTAAATGTAGAAATTTGAAGAAGAGAATACGATGAAGCAAAATGTTGCGAGTTGCTACTGTAAACAATTCTTTTTAGTTTGCGATAACAACCTGCCACAGCACCGTAACTCTTTTTTGTTTTCTGATTAGGACATTGAAGGAATCGACCCAGACATCAAGCCCTCAATTAGCGACTTTATGTCATTCGTACACACTAGTGTTAATGATACCGGCAAATTGTACCTTGCTAACGACAGGTAAAGCAGCAATAGTAGTAGTAAGCTAGTCCTAGCAGTTACTTTGCTAGCTTTTCTTGACAGTTTTTACTTACAGACTATCAGAATTCTAATTTACGAAGTTAAAATGATACATTAAGGGCGTTGAAAACATACAACAAGTGAGAAACTTCGTAAATTTCACTCAGGACAACTTGTGTTTTTATTTATTCCAGGCGTTACAACTACACAACCCCTAAAAGTTTCCTTGAACAAATCAAGCTCTATGAGAGCTTGCTCAGCGTCAAAAGCAAGGAATTACTGGCCAAAATGGAAAGATTAGAAAACGGCTTGACCAAGCTACAAAGCACTGCTGCTCAGGTATTATAACCAGTTTAACATTATCTGTTGCTTGGACAGAAACACTACAAAGTGCAAATTCATTCTCAAGTACAACTACTGTTTTGTAAATATCGGAATAAACAAAATGATTATGTCACTGAAAATCGGCCACAAAACATATCGTAAAAGATAGGCATTTCGGTTAGCCTTTATACGCATAATTTTAGTTTATATAATAATTAGTTCTGCAGAAAGACAAGGTAATTCGAGATGTGCAGAAAATTCCCATCTGTACCTGTACACTAAGTGTACAGTGTACAGTGTACACATTTTCATGGTAGCGCAGTTGATAGCCAGCGTACTCAAATATCTAGGCCTAATGTTACTAACATAGAGTAGAAACAGATTACTGTCAAAAGCTGACTACTTCAAACAATTCTAATACAGGTGGACGACTTGAAAGCAAAATTGGCATCGCAAGAAGTCGAACTTCAACAAAAGAATGAGGACGCCGATAAACTCATTCACGTGGTTGGCATCGAAACTGAGAAGGTAAAAGTGGTCGATTGCGTTTGCCAGACATAATAATATCCTGAACCCTGGCACAAGAGTCGTAGCAACTATAACAATCCACTCGCGTTAAAGTACTACTTGGAAAAAATTTGTTAAGTAAACAATACATTCACAGCATTACTAGTAGTTTAATATTTCTTAACAATTTTGAAATGTCAGATACTTGTTTGTTATATTCTCGATTCAACTTCTATAACCACGGAGTCATTTGTCCTATATCCAGGTAAGCAAGGAAAAAGCGATCGCTGACAACGAGGAAGAAAATGTCGCCGTGTTTGCTGTCGAAGTTGGACAAAAACAAAAGGCTTGCGAGACCGACCTCGCCAAAGCCGAACCTGCCCTGGCCGCCGCCCAGGAAGCTTTGAACACTTTGAATAAGGTTGGTGGTTGGAAGAGTATTTATGAGCTTTTATATATCATAAGACTACCGGCTTACGGTTGCCTGGTTGGTTACCGGTTCCCTGGTTACTTATTCTTTACCGGTAAATAACTTCATCTGCGAATAAACTTCCTATACCTGTCTTAACGTTTGACAAGTTCTACTATTTTTTCCTCAAATCCAGGGCAATTTAACGGAGCTGAAAACCTTCGGATCACCGCCCGGTGCCGTGGTCAATGTAGCTGCCGCGGTCATGGTGTTGCTCGCCCCTAATGGTAAAGTGCCGAAGGACAGGAGCTGGAAGTCCGCTAAGAACATGATGGCCAAGGTAAGACTACCACACTGTGTACACTGTACAGTATGTTAAAATGTGGAACTTTACCTTAAAAATTTCTCGTTGTGGCGTATATGCTTACCCGTTTTGCCAACCTTGTTTACAATTAACATTCCAATGCGTCTGAATTTAGGTGGATCAATTTCTGGAATCGCTCATACATTACGACAAGGAAAATATTCACGAAAACAATCTGAAGGCGATCAGACCTTATCTGAATGACCCGGAATTTAATCCTGACTTTATTCGCGCAAAGGTTTGAGACCTCTCTTAAACTTTCCTTTATTTTTGCCGGATTCAACTTCTCTGAGGGCTATTAAAGCAGTATTAGTTCTCTATCGCTTGAAGTAATTTCTATGAACCAGTGAACCTATACTGTACGTTGTTAGTGCATTTGCTTGCTATAGTATGTGATTTAGTTACGATAAACAAGTGAAATTATTTTTAACGATAACAGAAAACAAAGTTTGTGATTAGAAGCGTAGATGAGCCGACATTATCATGACTACTAATTGCATCATTGTTATCGTAGTAACTTTTAATTTTCAATAATTTTTAACTTAATAACTTCTATTCTTTCACCCAGTCATCCGCCGCTGCAGGTTTATGCGCGTGGGCAATCAACATTGTCAAATTCTACGAAGTCTATTGTGACGTGGAACCAAAACGACTTGCCCTGGCCAAAGCGAACTCAGATTTGGCAGCAGCCCAAGAAAAGCTTGCAGGGATTAAAGCAAAGATTGCGGTAAGATTGTGGGCTCGTAGAAGTAGCTTGTTATTATATGAAATCGTTTATTGGGAACCTTTTATCAATGTGTAGTCTAATGCTGAAGTTTGGATAAAAACTTTGAAAGTATTTTGGATTTTTCTTTATTGTATTCCACAATGCTGAGTAACACGTTTTCAGTTTTTTTATGATTTTTTATGTATACACCACACAGGATATAATAATAACTTGAGGAGAGTTGGCTCAGATTTGTTACACCAAATAGTTAATGTTACACCAAATGTTACAACAAGTGCAGATATATTTCATTCATGCTGTATTTTTTGTTTGATGTAGAAACAATTTTTTCGATTAACTATAACACATGCAGTTTTTACCGGTTTTCGTTATTTAATTTAATGCGAAACTGTGTGGTTCAAACAAAACACATACAACCTGTTGTCAACTTGCAGCAATTGGACGCAAACTTGGCCGACCTCACAGCTAAATTCGAGAAGGCGACCGCTGAGAAAATGAAATGCCAGCAGGAGGCCGAAGCCACGACGCTCACAATTAATCTTGCCAACAGGTTGGTTGGTGGCCTGGCTTCTGAGAACGTCAGGTGGGCTGAGGCGGTCAGTGGCTTCAAGGAACAGGTAAAAATTATTGGTATTTTTATTGCTCGAATGGAAACCTTCTTACAGTGTTCTCATTTCTTCAACAGAATTATTTTTATTTAAGTAATTAGTTATTATTATTTACTGTTATTGTTATTAATATCACTATTCAGAGTAATTGATCCCGCATACCGTTAAACCTCGCGCTATCTGTTTGTATAACTGTGGCCGTTTTAAATGTTTGTCGTATACAATGCAATTTCTTGGTTAGGCGCATGTTATATCTGTATGCATTATTTATTTATTACCTTGCCTTTTAAACTTCATGGCTGATTGGGTAGTTGATCAACTGAGTGACAGTTCATTTGAGTGACACATTGGTAAGTACTGTTCAAACTACAATAATGGGTTAGGGTTAGGGTTAATTATGTCACTCGAATGAATAATTTATGTCACTCAAATACTGTCACTCAAATGAACTGTCACTCAGATGATATACACCCGGCTGATTGATAGGAAACAATAATTTCGACTACCAGTACTATCTTAACCGTATCTAACCTTTTCTCGTTGCCGTGCAGGAAAAAACACTCTGCGGCGACATTCTCCTCATCACAGCCTTTGTGTCATACGTCGGATATTTCACCAGGAGCTATCGGGTTGATTTTATGGACGCATTCTGGCTGCCTTTTATGACCAAACAAGAGGTTGTTTGATGTTACTTAGTAGCCTGGTAGAATGTTATGCGGCATACCAATAGAGATAATTTAGATCGTCAAATGAAAACCGGTCCTTGATATGAATTATGATTTTAATTACTATATTGCACGAATGGTTGAAAAAAATCGTTAATATTAATACTTTGCTATTGCAGTAATTACTGTTGCATTTACAACTCGCCATTTTCACAACCTGGCAGGTGCCTATCCCTAAAACGGAGGGACTTGATCCCTTGTCAGTTCTCACCGACGATGCCGATATCGCCGCTTGGAATAACGAAGGTCTTCCGTCAGATCGGATGTCGACTGAAAACGCGACCATCTTGACCAACTGCCAGCGCTGGCCTCTCATCATCGATCCTCAGCTGCAGGGGATTTTGTGGATTAAAAACAGATATTCCAATCTCAAAGTGGTCCGGCTTGGACAGCGGGGGTACGTATCACGCGGATTTTGTGCATTTTTACTGTTTTCTTTTTGACGTATTAGGTGATAATTTGTATTGATTTTATGTGTTCAATTCTTTGGTAGAATTTTTCTTACGGTCATAATTCATATTTGAAATATTTTGCTTTTTAATACAGTAGCTACATTAAGAACGTTTTTCAATAAATCTTAGAAATAACTCTTCAAAGAATATCTTATTGATGATAATTAATTAATAACTAATAACAATAAACCATCACAATTATTAATATTAATTAACCGACAGTTTTTGAAAACGTCGTGTTAAGTTTTATTGATACAAAAGCTCATATACGTGGCATGCATAGATACTTGGACGTGATAGAAAACGGCGTGTCCAGCGGTGATACCGTCTTTATAGAAAACGTCGGTGAAAGTGTCGACCCGGTTCTTGAACCTTTACTTGGTAGGAACACGATCAAAAAAGGAAGGCGAGTGACATGAACAAACCTACTTACTTGCAGTTTTCTGTTGTTATGGATACAATCCTTGCATGACATCTACGAGCTACAAGCCTTACATTGTTATTTTAACTTACACGTAACACACTATACATTTATACAGGGTACCCCACATAAGACCCCTAAATTTGATTGTATATTTTGAATTGTTATCAAATTCAAAGGAATATTTGGAGTTTTTTGTTCAACACGCTGTATTTATAACTCACAAAATACTTCTCAGTCGGTAATAATTGATGAAAAGCGTGAAATGTTACCCTACAGCTCCGCAGCACATAACTAAATAGTTCGAGTAACACGCAGCTTCAATGTTTTGTCGCTGTTATAATCTTGTCCAACCAACTTGTCCTGCAGGTACATTAAGATCGGCGACAAAGAGGTCGAATATCATCCGTCCTTCAGGCTCATACTGCACACTAAACTCGCCAATCCCCACTACCAGGTAATAGAGATTATACTTGGGAAGCAGCACTAGCATGCGCAGTTTCAACGTCTAAAAAGCGTAAAGTAACATAGAGAAGTTCATGCAGCATACGCCTACAATTAATTAATATGCAAAACAAAAGTAACTTAAGAAAACTATTCAGATATAACCAAATACTGACATAAATTATGCCACAACTCGAAAAAAATGAGCTTTTAAAACAATTCTTTATACTTTTAGCCTGAAATGCAAGCACAATGTACTCTGATAAACTTCACAGTAACCCAGGATGGATTGGAGGAACAACTTCTGGCCGAAGTGGTTAGAAGCGAACGCCCAGACCTGGAGGAATTAAAGGTTCGACTCTTAGTTTAACTGTCTTCGTAATACACCACCCCTCTTACACGAAATGCCCATGCTAAACCGCTTAGACCGCAATGTGTTATTTTCACTCGTAGCGTTATTATTGGAATTAGTCGTTAAACGTATTTACAGAAGGCAAAGCTTGATAATAGCTGGGCCATCTTTCATTCGTTCACTTTCATATGCATTCATAAGCCGAATATTTTACTCAAATAGGCTCAGTTGACGACCCAACAAAACGAGTTCAAAATCACTTTGAAACAACTCGAAGATTCGCTTCTCTCTCGATTGTCGGCCGCTTCTGGAAATTTCCTCGGTGATACGGCACTTGTCGAAAACTTAGAGACCACCAAGAGAACTGGTAAAAACGATGGAGTTAGATGTTGTACAATACTAAGTTATAATAGTTAAGATAAATATTTCAAATGCAAAAATAGCGTATTTGATATTTTATGGTAAACACGAAATAAAAATCGGCTTTTTAGGTACCACGTATTATAAACGTTACGTCGGCAATAATACATTTGCGCCAACATGCCGACAAACATTATCGGTAGTTGTTCACTTTATAATAAAAGGAATAAAGTATTTCCAAAATCTTCAACAAATTCATCAAAATAATTTAATCTATTCCTGTAGCTGCCGAGATTGAAAAGAAAGTCGCCGAAGCAAAAATCACCGAGGTCAAGATAAACGATGCGAGAGAGGGCTACCGCGTGGTGGCGCAGAGAGCAGCTCTTCTCTATTTCATTTTAAACGATTTAAACGTCATAAACCCGATATATCAGTTTTCGTTGAAGGTATTGTTGCATTTTTGCACTTTCAAGTACATGTGTATTGTGCTGTTTCGATAAATAATCCAATAACGTTATTGTAACAAAATGATAATAACATTATTTAAATAAAACTAACGTCATTGTGGCATCAAAACGTACATATTAGAAGGGTATTTTCGCGTTTCAGGCCTTCAACGTGGTATTTTCCAAAGCAATCGAGCGCTCAGAGCCATCGGATGACCTTAAGCAGAGAGTGGCCAACCTGATGGATACCACTACCTACAACGTTTTCCAATACACCACTCGTGGTCTGTTTGAATGCGACAAATTGACATTTACTGCGCAAGTCGCCATGCAGGTAACACTTAGTTGATTAAATACAGCTTTGCTAGGACTCATTTTGACGTATTTGTTACGCTTTCAAGTAGTTAAGCGCTTGCTACTGTAGTAACTTACATTCTTTATTTACAACAAATTGCAAAGTGCCTTTGACATTGTAGCAAAGCCGTCGAAATCACGCTACATTTTTTCTACTATTTGTTGAGTTACTTCAACGTACACAGCAGTGGTAAGTGATTATTACTCGTTACAGATTCTACTTGGAAACAAGGAGATTAACCCCGTGGAGGTGGATTTTCTCCTGCGCTTCCCGGTCAAGCTTGATTCGACAAGTCCCGTCGACTTCCTCAGCAACTACTCGTGGGGCGGCATCAAGGTATAGAGTGGCGTGTTGCAGTGCCACAAGGCATAGTGTGGCATGTTCAGAATGATCTTGTATTGATAACAATTGATGTGCTCTCGTGCAGTTTTTCCGTTTTCGAATATTTTTTTCTGAATCATGTCACGCGCAATGAAGTGTTTTTATAGAGTTTGTTTTTTTAAGAAGTTTGTATATTTGCTTGCTCTTTAAAAGGTGCCCAACTAACTGTCCACATTAGTTCTAGCGTCGGCATGACACCAGTTACCTACTGAAACTTCCAACCACACTCTATTGTGTTAATATCTTGAATTTCATTTCAAAAGTATTCTTACAGACTGACAAACTGCTATAGACTGTTGACGAAATTGTTACTAAAATACTGTCTCTTAGGTAACGGTCATGATCCGAAAGAGTAAATTTCTCAACAATAGAAATCACGAACCAAACAACCTCTCTTCATCAATCATAAAATTTCTAAATTTGCCCCAATATTCTCCAGGTCTTGTCCGAAATGGACGACTTCCGTAACCTCGATCGTGACATGGAAGGTTCGGCGAAACGCTGGAAGAAATTCGCCGAGAGCGAGTGTCCGGAGAAGGAGAAGTTCCCGCAGGAATGGAAGAACAAAACCTCGCTCCAGAAGCTGTGCATGATGAGAGCGCTCAGACCAGACAGAATGACATACGCAGTGCAGTAAGTGACTTTATGCTTACTTGGATTTCAAAAACGCACGTTCATTGCGGGTTTCGTTCCTGGTATCACTAGCACTCGCTGTCTGACTTGTTTATTTGTTGCTTGCGTTGTTAGAGTTTATATCCGAATCATAAGCTGATTATGAAATATATTTAAGCAGGAAAACATTGCCGTAGTAACTTTATTCATTGTTGCTTGGCTGTCAGTGTTGTAGTGTTTTTCTACTGCAGGTGCTGCAGTATTATTTATTATTAACTATTAATGTTCATTATTTATTACTATTACTTACATTTCTGATAAGCGATTATTGCTTTCTTTGCTTAACACAGACACTTCGTTGAAGAAAAGCTCGGCGCGAAGTACATTGAAAATCGTCAGGTCGAATTTTCAAAATCCTACGAGGAAAGCGGACCGGAAACCCCGATATTCTTCGTACTTTCGCCCGGGGTCAATCCTCTCAAGGATGTTGAAGCTATTGGAATTAAACTTGGATTTACAATCGACAACAAGTAATTAGCCAACGATCAGCAATTAATAAGCAATTATCTTCAAGTAACCAAACAGCTTTTCACTCAATAATACTTGGAATCAGGGATTTTCAAACTTTTTGAGTGTCATGTTATCTTTATACCAGAAATTTCCACAACGTCTCTTTGGGACAGGGCCAGGAGATAGTGGCCGAACAAGCCCTGGATCTGGCCGCTAAAGAAGGCCACTGGGTCGTTTTGCAGGCGAGTAGATGTTTAGTAGCTAGAATAAGAACGTAAAGCTTGTTTTTGGCGTTCTTCTCTTAAATTACTACTACGGTGAAACCACGCTATGAGTTTTCAAACTTAAGGTTAGGCTGCTACTGGTGTATGTCACGACGGAGACCGCAAGTAGCTATTTCTCGTGTAATTCGGCTAATGTATTGATTTACCATACTTTAGGTGGACCAATCGTTTAATTATTTTACATTTAGAGTGAGTTAGGCTATCATGTTTGATTACGGAATGATTCGCTAGTTTGAGTTACGTTACGACATCACTTTGGTTGGTTTAAAAAGTATTATCACTTTTATATCAAGTACGATTGGCTTCAAAATGCGTGTTATTACATTTTTCTAAATCGGCCAACATCCCATGTTTAGAACGTCCATCTTGTTGCCAAGTGGCTCAGCACCTTGGAGAAGAAGATCGAGAAGTACAGCGTCGGAAGCCATCCCAACTACAGAGTGTTTATATCGGCCGAGCCTGCAGCCACGCGGGAATCGCACATCATTCCGCAGGGCATTCTGGAATCTTCCATTAAGATCACAAACGAACCGCCTACAGGCATGCAGGCCAATCTACATAAGGCCCTGGATAATTTCACGCAAGTACGTGCAAATCAATGTATTTTGTTCGATAGATTCTTGTTAAGCACTTGGAAGCTTATGGTTGCTATACCAGCAAACTTTAACAAACTGTTAAAATAAAAGCAAAAGTCCTCTAACGGGTTTCAGATATCAAATGCAAAAACAATTTCCACTCTTGATTTACAGCGAAAAAGACAATCTGTGTTTGCTTTTCCGTTGTATAAGTAGTTCAGCCATCTTTCAATGACCTTTGACCTTTTCATTAAAACTCAGGAAACCTTGGAGATGTGCAGCCGTGAAATGGAATTCAAATCCTTGCTCCAGTCGCTCTGCTATTTCCACGCTGTCCTGTCCGAACGAAAAAAATTCGGGCCACAGGGTTGGAACCGACCGTACCCTTTCAATGTGGGCGATCTCACCATTTCAGTCAACGTGCTCTACAACTACTTGGAAGCCAACTCAAAGGTAAGAGGCTTAGGTCGTTTTCTTTTATCAATGAATGCGACGGATTGCGTTGTACGAAGTGGTTGGTGAGCACAAAAGATACTCAAAACGTTAGTTGCGTTTTGTAAAGATTAGATTTTGATTGGAATTAAGCTAAATGAAGCATCAGGGTTAGGTTTGGACAAGTACGTAGTAAAATTCAACTAAAGTTAACGTTCGACGTAAAAATGTTATGAATGTATGTAGGATAGGACGCTATGCTTTCTTAATCGTTGGCATAAAAGAAACTTAAATCCTTTAGTTTAGTACGAAGTTGTAAATCTTGATTACAAACCACAACGGCGTGTTATTATCGCGTAAGCCTTTGCTTATGTCCTGTAATACTGTACAATGTGTTCCAGGTGCCGTGGAATGACTTGCGCTATCTCTTCTGCGAGATCATGTACGGAGGACACATCACCGACGACTGGGACCGCAAACTCTGTAAGACCTACCTGGAAGTTTACATGCATCCCGATCAGCTGGAGGGCGACCTCTTCCTTGCTCCAGGATACCCTGTTCCTCCTAATATGGACTACATGGTGAGAGCAAGGAGCAAACTGAGAGACTCTCTGCGCCATGCATAGACGTCGATTAATTCATCATTTAAAATTGATTGTTAACTTTGCTTGAAAGGGGTACACTAACCTCAACCAAACCTTTATCTAAGCAATTTGAGCAAAAGTTAACTGTTAAACTGCCGTTTGTCATCAATTTCGTATGTTTGCATTCTTTCTCAAACGGTACGTCTTTGAAACCTATTACACTTTACACTAAAATGTTTGTTAAAATGTAGTAGCATAGCACAGTAATACACTTATAAAATAAACGAAACTGCCTGATGTTGACGTACAGTAAAGGCGAAGTCGGACTTTAAATGGACTTGCATTTTTGAACCATATCATATGTTTGATGACGATATGACATGTCATGCGATGATGGCAGGGTTACCACGAGTACATCGATGAATGTCTTCCTCCCGAGAGCCCATACTTGTACGGCTTGCATCCCAACGCTGAGATCGGCGTCCTCACCACAACATCGGAGAACCTCTTCCGGACTCTTCTCGAGATGCAGCCCAAGGATTCCGGCGCAGGCGGCGCTGGAGGAGTGACCAGGGAAGAGAAGGTGATGAGGAAGATATTTCTTTCTTTGTGAGGCTGGATGCTATGTTGGAGTGCTCGTTGTTATCCGTAGATAATCTTGATCTGCTGTGTTTTCAATTTTCAAGCATTGTTGTTTGCTACTGGTGTTGCTCACTTTCTGGAGTGATTTTATCACCGGAAAATTTGTAAACTAGATTACTCACTTGTTGCTTTGGTGGTGGTTGCAGACAAGTCCCGGACCTAAAATGACAATGACTTGCATTGACTTGTCCGATTCCGCTCAATTACCCAGTCACTTTGTTATCACCAGCCTCAGATTTACATCTTCCTTTCAGGTCAAAACACTCCTGGATGAGATCCTTGAGAAACTCCCTGAAGAGTTTAACATTCTTGAGCTGTTGTCGAAAGTTGAGGATAGGACGCCGTACATCGTTGTTGCCTTCCAGGAGTGCGAGAGAATGAACATACTGACCAAAGAGCTGAGACGATCTCTCAAAGAACTTGATCTCGGGTTGAAGGTGACAGAAAATTAGCAAATCTTTATCACGGAAGTTTATTTCATGAGTTTTATTTATGCAAAGCACCGTTGATACCTGCGGGTATTTGACCGTGTTGGCATGGTGGCAAGATACCCTTCTACGCGCATAACCTAACACCATACAAAAATTAATTAGTTGGTTACGTAAAAGCTGAAATGTAAAAAGTCGCGCAACCCTCCGGTGTGTGATATAGTTGACATTAAGTATTAATCTGTCCCAGGGCGAGTTAACGATCACATCGGACATGGAGGAACTTGAATCGGCGATGTTTATGGATTCTGTCCCTGAGTCGTGGACCAAACGCGCATATCCATCCATGTTTGGTCTCGTTGCCTGGTTTGCCGATCTTTTGCTAAGGATCAAGGTACTGTAGTCTTGTAATGGATTTGCCTTACGTAAGCTAATTACTTGAGTCATTTCATGACCTGTTTTAGTGCGGTCGTTATAAGAAGTTGTAAACACACTAATATAATCCATGTCATTTTGAGCTGTTTAATTCTTAGAGTACCCGTGTAATGTGTTTGTTGCGTGTTATAGATATGCGGTTGTAATAGCGCATAATTAATTACTGTATTACATTTTGCCAAGTGACCACATATTTGTTTTTTTGGTTTCAAAACATCTTTAGGAACTAGAAGCGTGGACGACAGATTTCCAATTACCCAACTGTGTCTGGCTCGGAGGCCTCTTCAACCCCCAGTCGTTTCTCACCGCTATCATGCAGTCCATGGCTCGTAAGAACGAGTGGCCTCTTGATAAGATGTGCCTGCAGTGTGACGTCACAAAGAAAAACAAGGAAGACTTCAACAGCCCGCCACGTGAGGGCGCTTACATACACGGACTCTTTATGGAAGGTAAGTTGTGTTGCTAAAATTACTACTCTGGTTATTTGATATAACAGCACCTTAAATATGTAGCGACTGGTTAAGCGGTGTTAACCCTACCTACAGTAGGTTTTATGCGCAGGCGTAACCTAACTAATAAGTATACTATACGTCAGAGACTCTTTGAAGCGTTACGCAATGCAAACGTAGATAATCTAAGCAAGTTTGGATAGCCTCAAGTATGGGCTAGCCTACTCAAATTCTGGGGTTGGCTAATTCTATTACCGTGAACTAAAGAATTACATAGACACTTATGCGGCATTCTTTACACTACGACAGGTGCCAGGTGGGACGTGCAGACCGGACTAATGACTGAATCCCGGCTTAAAGAGTTAACTCCGATGATGCCGGTCATCTTCATCAAAGCGATCCCAGTCGATAGAATGGATTTTAAGAACATGTATGAGTGCCCGGTGTACAAGAACAAGTCCAGAGGTCCGACTTACGTTTGGACCTTTAACCTCAAGACCAAGGAGAAACCATCAAAATGGATCCTTGCTGGAGTAGCTTTACTCTTGCAAGTCTAACTCTTCTCGAAGCTCATCTCTTAGCGTTCTTATGGTTCATAAGCTGTGTTATTTTAAAGAGTTAAGTTTTTTTTTACTTTGTTAGGGTAATTTTATTTCTTTTTTAAAATTTTTAGCGCTGTTTTTAGTTATCATTTTCCTGTAAAACCAACTGACGGCATGTTTCCTCTACACTGTGCTCTATACTCACAAATTATATTTTTTTGCTGTTGATATGTATATCAGATTGGTTTTAGCTGATAATAATAAAATTATATAGAGGAAGTATCATCGTAATACGTGATGTTTGTCGCCCAGTTTTCGCACTCATAGCTTTCAAAAGCGATAGCACCCATTAAACTTCTTTTATAATCAAGTGTAGCGAAGATGTTGCCAACAGATCTCGTACCTCCGATTTCAGACAACTTTTGCGACAAAATTAAGCACCACTTTGTTATAAATTGGAACGTGGGATTCAAACGCAAAATCAATAAAACGCTTCAGACTTGGCGTGGGCAATATTTCAGTGGATAAAGCCAGCATTTTTTTAAATCAGATTTACAAATTAAAATTTATTTCAATTGACCCATTCGGGTAGTGAATATTCGCGACCGCAGCGATCGTCAGATGCGTCTGATTGATAAAATTAGGTGTATAGCGCCTCGGGGGCCTACAATACCGCAAGCCTCTAAGTCGCGGTCATAGTTAAAGAAGCACAACCTTGTTTAATAGTTGATTTGGTGGAAAGGTTACGCTTGCCAAGCAACGTACTGTACGTGCAAACTTGTGAGTACCGTGGCTTGATGAAAGGATTCACTTGATAGATTTAAAGGTTGCTGAAGAAGTTTCTTTAAGTCTGGAAGTTGCAGGCTGCAGCTCATCAATAACGATCAGATTAATGACAGATATAGGTAAAGATTATCATTGGCTTTGCTCATTATATGACACTTCTGTGAATTCCAGATCGTAATATAGAGTCAGACTTTTCTGCTTTTACAAACAGCATTGTATTTGCAGAATCATATCTTGTTGTAAAACGCTACAGAAATGTCCACTCCATACAAGTATGGCCTATCGATCTTGATATTCTTTGTGGCCTTGGCATTATTTTCCAGTTATAGAATACATCAAGGCTTATCAGTCAAAGAATATCGAAGGTTCCAAATAATTCCAGGTTAAGAGTTTCATTCTTTCAAAGCAATTTAAACAGCGTCTTATTATAAATTAATCAAATATAAGCTGTAAAAGGTTGTTTTGCAATATTTCAATTAAAAATAGATGCTGCGGCCACTAAAAATTTCGAAGATTCCTCGGCTAGTAGTCTCCAGCACAACACGACATGGAGAGCAAAAATGTGGGAAGAATTGATTAAATCTTGTCAGAACAAAGTGGGTTATTTTTTGAATAGATAGTTATTATAGATTTGACTTAAGGAAAGTCGTAAGACGCTTCAAAGGTAATTCTTTCAACGTTTTTAGTTAATGAGACTTAAGAAGGAACGCATTTTACAGACAAAAACAAGACGACTTCCGAAGATCATCGGAATAGGAGTGGAGAAATGTGGTACTCATGCTCTGATGCAATTCCTGATTCCTCATCCATTGATCCGCATCGCTAGACGAATAGAATGTCATTTCTTTGATGCAAAACCAGGTGGCAGCGTGGAAGATTATCTGTGAGTGATATTTACAGTTACTTATAGTTGTAATCTGTCATTTTGTATACGACATCATCAACATGAATTGTAAAAATCGACGGAATGAATGAACATGAAAAACATGACTTTTATTTTCTCGTTTCTTTTAAACTTGAAGTTTTAAGGAGCTTTAAAACGAAAATAATTTGTCATAACTCAAACAAAAATACCAAAAGCTGAGGTTGATTATTGATCAGGAAATTGATGCCCGAAGTGGAGGAGGACATATTCATCATGGAAAAGACTCCAGCTTACTTCAATTTTCGTTCACCCTCAATACCGGCCGACATGAAAAAGATAGTTCCGGATGCCAAACTCCTTTTGGTGCTCTGCGATCCTGTTGAAAGAGTCCTCTCCGACTTTTATCAACAAGTCAGTAAGACTTATTTATAGAAAATTTTCTTCTTTCTGCCTTTTCACTTTCAAAGCTAAAAACATCTTAATATGAAAGATATTTTTACACTGAAATTCAAACTAAGTCTTTTTTTCTTAGTGGATCATGTTCAATAAAACGAACCAAAGCCAACGGGAATTTGGTTACAAGACCGTCGATGAATACCTTGACGTTTATTTGCCTCGGGTTCAAAAAACAATTGGAGATTTTGATGAGGAGAACCGGCTATTGCAGGAAGAGAAAATCTTCAAGTTGTTCCGAGAAGATCATTTAAGCCATATATTAACAACTGGGTTTTATGCCTTGCACCTGCAAAGATGGTTTAAACATTTTAACGAAACCAATTTGATGATCATAGACTCCGGAGCGATGATAAAACACCCGGGAGCAGTTATTGAGAGTGCACAAAGATTTCTTCATCTACCCATGGTTTTGCTCAAAGAAGATTACGTATTAGATGAGGAGAGTGGATATTTTTGTTACAAGGATTGGCGGAATGAAAATAAACTTAAATGTTTGCCGTCAGATAAACAACGGACAAGAAACGGGCAGAAATCTTTATCGCCTGATGCTGCCAACACGCTGCAAAAATTTTTTGAGAGTCACAACAAAGCCCTCTTCAAAATGCTAAATAGAACATTTTGGACTTAAAAGGATATGCTCAAGGAAAGACTCAAAAATTTATATATTGACGCTGTTCATGAGCATTTGTATATTTATATTTAAAAATGTTTGGTTTTAGTTATAATAGGTACGGATAAATAATCGGACTAAAACATATGAAATCTTTTAATATGTTAAACTGGTAAATGGAAAGAGCACAACGAGTCTCATAATACTGGCATGCTAAAAATACGCCCACAAGCAATCAGTGTACTTAATCGCTTCGAGACATCAAGAAATTTTTACAACTATAAATTTCAACAATGATCAGCATCCATTATGACATGCTATAGCAAGCTTGGCCTCGCTGCAATTGCGCCCTTCAAACATTTTGTTTGATATTGGACGGCCTTTTGAGAGCGGCTGTTTAAAGTGATCAAGGCCGTCCTTAAACCAAGGTGAGCGACTGTCTTGGGACCTACGCTGTTTGCGAACCCCCGCTGATAAGAACCAAAACAAAAATAGCAATTTAGCTTTTATTTTGGGCAAGTCACAGTGTTATTTCTCGTTTTTATTCTTGAGAAAGAATGTTTTGATGAAAATCCATCACAAAGCAAAGCTTTGATGGGAGCTGATTTGCAAAGAGTTAATATTTACTTTGCGTTGTTATAATGATTATTAAGCTATTCCCGGTACATTAAGTTATTTAAAATCGGCCAGGGGAACCACCATCAGTTCTTGCATTGGGCCCCTCGCTTGTTAAGGCCGGCCTGAAAGTGATGTCATGGTGCCAGCATGCCGTTTTGTGGTAAGGATGTGCCGCGAGGAAGATTATTCGGGTTCGTGCGAACCCGAAAATCATGAAGGTCGACACGAACGAATCCCGAATCTATTCGTATTAGAACCAAACAATAAAATTTCCTTCAAAAGTTGTCAAGTCTTGCTTGTAAAATGACGTAATCGATAAACAATTCGCTTTCTTTCGAAAAATAGTGTTTAAAAAACGATCGAAAAAGAAAAATCGTTAGGAAAACGACCTTCGTTGTAAGTACTGCTGACTCTAGTTTAGCATTATCGCGAAACTAGATCATCATTTTTTACGAAAGTCAGTAAATTTATAAGTAATATTATATTCGGGTTCTCCATTGTTGGTATTGGTGTTCGCCCGAATCTTCCATAAAGGCGATATTCGGCGAATCTATTCGGGTTTGGATTCGTATCGGCCCATCCCTAGTTTTGCGGACCTTAAAATAAGCAATAAAACATTCACTTCCACAGGAATTGAAGCGAGTAGAGCTCCATGCAGAACAGCATGCCAGAATGTAATTTGAAGATTGTTAAAAGAAAGATTGGGCAATAGGTTTGGTCTTTTAATTAAAGCAATTAAAATTAGGTTTTTCTGATGAAGATTTGCTTAAGGATATGTTAAAAGTAGAAAGACGAATCCCACAGGTTGTGGTTGATTGTGGTGGCATTTGAAAAAGCATATTCCCTACAAGTAACAAGTTGCTTTTGGCATGGCAAAGCAGGTGCAGCCTACTCCTTTCGTATGTCATATGACCGTATTGTTACGTTGTTATTGTTATGGCTGTATAATTAAAGCCCGCGAAAGACTTGCACGCATCAATTGGAATATATATATTAATAATTAATCAATAGGCTACCTCTTTTAAAGATTGTCACTTGCATGGAAAATACAGGAGGAAATGTAGAGAAAAAGGCAGCAGCAGAGAAAAATCTAAACTGCGCTGAACATAAGAGAAAGATCCCAAGTGTTTTCCCGCCAGGATTCGGCGTTCGTAAATGCAGGATTACATAAATTGGAGTGTTTTTAAACGTGTCCATCAAACGTAACTTGAAACAACTGCACACGAAATTGTTTTATGTTGAACCCTTTGTAAGCACAAATAGTTTACGAGCTTTTGATCGGACTACGATCGGAGTACAAAATAGAAAAACTATGGCTACCATGAATCGTGGGAATTAAAACTGAACACCGTAGAAATTGACAAATGCCACTTGGAATAAAACCTAATCCGTTGATATTTAAGCAGAGTATTGTCAAATTCAGCCAGCAGGGTAAAATGAGTCGCAGTTAACGGAATATGACGTAACTGTAGCCTTAATGGTAAAGGAAGAGCGTAACAAAAGCTTTCATAGAAACGTAACCTGCAAATATTAAAACAACATTGTGACAAAGCAACAAATAGAAATAAAAATAAAACGTATACCGTAACGTCGGCAAAAATGCTTCTTTTGTGTGTTTACACTCATACGATATATCATCGATTATACGCGAAACCAAATTTATCAACAATATTCATCACACATTTCATTACGAAACCCAATTACACGAACCTGTCTGATCGGATTTGGTTCGCCTAATTTTAAGGTCGAAGTTCTGACCAATAAAGCAACGTGCCATTACAGCTGGAATTGGTGGCACCTTAGGCTGATTAATATTAAAAACAACATGACTCTGTTTAAGTCAACGCAGCTTCGTTCAACTCAACAGAAATATATATACTAAAATATATAACAGATTAACCTAACATATGTAACATAACATTTATAACATGCCACCTGTCGTATAACTTGCTAATTGGCGCCGGTTATCAAGATTACAGCAGACCTTATAGTCGTAAGTAACTTTATTATCGTTACTACAACTTGTATTTGTTTTTGAATGCTGGAAACATGGTTCTTTATAGATCACGTTGATATTATTTTACATGAGGCTAAACGTTCCAGTGCATATAGACATATGAGAGAAAGTCACGTTATCCGATTGGTTCGTCACACATTGCCGTCACGTGACAAAAGTTTTATCAAACATGTCAAAGCTAACATTCTTTCCAGTTTTAGTTTGAAGGAGCATTTAGCTATTGTCATGTTTGGGAGAAAATCATTTTCATAAACCTTTATAGCAACGAGACTGCAAATTTCCGGCAAAAACCCGCTCGCATTTCAACCAGGAATGGTGACGTATAGTATAAGTAGGTATGGTGACGTAGAATTCTCAGCATATGCGTAATGCATGTATAGAAGTGGAGACCGGGGTTTGTCGTCACCAGCGGTGACGGTATCGCTTTGGTGCATGTGTTGAAAAAGAACTACGTAACAACCACTTTCACAGAAACGTAACCTATTACAAACATCAAGACAAAATGTTGTCAAAACCTACGTGGATTTCGTCACCTAAAATAAAGACAAATTTTCTGCAAATGTGTACACAGAGAAAACTCATAACCAAAACAGAGGTAAAAGCGTCACTGAAATGATGTTAAGATTTCGCTTACGCTTCTGTATCGTGAAGGAAATACGCGGCCTACGCAAAACGTACTCACAGCATTTTTGTTAACGTTAGCAAAAGTCTACACTCTACAATATATGGTAAAAGAAATACGACGCATAACTTGTAAAGAAACGTGCTAAAAACATCATTGTTAACGTTAGCAATATCGCTTTGAAAATGTCATTCTATATGACGTATATTCTTACACGTCCACACAAAGCTATATACGTAGCATGTTCTTAAAGATATAAATAGAAGCACCAGAAAGAATTTGTAAAATGTTGGTTTTAGCAGTGTGAGAAAGTCGCTGTATTACTAAGTCTAAATAAAATACGTAAAACTATGTTTCTATTTCGGAATTACTGCATAACAAATTTTTATGTGCTAAATCGAAATATTCTGAAATATCTTCTATAGTATCAGACATCTTGACAAAATGTTGGCACAAGATGTGATAATAACTTTGAGGTTTTAAAAGCAGATATTTTGATTATAAAAATGAAAGTAAAAATTCGAAAGTTTCTGCTGTACAACGATATCTTGTTCATACCTTTAGTTTAAAAAAACAGTCAAACAAAATCTATAGCGTCTTCAACCTATGGTTGATTTGAATTTTTAATTGTAAGCCGCTCTTGAATGTAAACCGTCAAAAATGATGATAAAAACTTTATAAGCCGCGTCTTACAATCGAATAAATACGGTTTACATAAATCTATTTGTGATATTTTTGCCTGCGTTTTGGTTGACAGTTTGTTTTTTCACCGTCATTGCAAAATGAAAGAATGCTGTTCGCGATGTTTACGGCAGAGATGTTTTCAAACTAGTGTTAAAACGAACGAAATGGTTTACAGCAACAGAATGGACGTGGCTAATTATATACGGCAAAGTTTTACGGTTAAAATATTTATATTAACTTTTTTGCAACACTGTTTTTTTTCAAACTATTTTTTTACCTTATTCTTGGTTATACTATATCGCAGACATTTCTTTACAGAATAATTAATTAAATTTCGCTAATTAACTTCCTTAGGCAAAAGCAAAATGGGAGTGAGTATACATTTTGATGGTTGATTTGTATATAGTATGAGTTACCTTGATATTTTAAAATTATATAATCCTTTTATTGAAAAAAATATGTGTTAGTTTATTTATTATTTTGTAAAACATTATTTTGCAGGACAACAAAGGTTTGGTTGGATACTGCTTGGAGGCTATCTACACACCTTTAAGTGATCAGTGAGTTACAGTATATTTGATTAATATGCATTTACAATTAATTATTTATATATGTACATGACTCTTTGAATTATTTCTAATTTATAAACACGGTTTTGATATAAAGTTATCCATTCAATTTTGAAAATGTTAGGAAAATCGGCGGCTCATTGAGTTCAATTCGTCAGTTGTGTTCATCTTTCGCTCCTTTTTTTTTGTTGCTAGTTCTTGTTTAAATTTCATGGGAGGCGCAGGAGGTACTCAGTTTCACTTAAATCCGAGAATTAATGCTGGACTTGTTGCAACCAACTCAAAGAGAGGCAACTGGCACAGTGAGATAAAACACACAAACAACTTTAACTTTGTTTTGAACCAACCCACAAAAGCAAGTATATTGATGCACATCTGTATCGAATGGACTTAGCAATATATAATACCTTTGCTTATTGCACATGCTTTTGCAACTTGTTCCCATTGCTGTTCCAAACTAGCGTTGAAATTAATTTTCTCTTTTGTGCGTTGGATAATAAATTAAATTAAAAAAAAGAAAATTACATTTGTTCCTTTCCTTGCAGCTGAAAATCAAAATCTTGGATCAGGGTTATGACGTCACGACATTTCATGACAACGGCGCAGTAGCAATGCAGTTTCTTTTCGCTCATCGACTTCCACCCGCATACTTGGCCGGATTCAAATGTGCGAATGTAAAACTTGAATTCATTTCTTTTTTAAAAGAATAGAACATAAAGATGGCGAACAAGATCTCTTAAACTCATTGGTGTAAACAAAATTAGCTCTGAAAAATAATCGGAAACCTTATTATTTAACTGATGCTTGCAATTACGCTTCTTGCTTTAAATATAATCTAGTTGGAATGCAAATAATAACATTGTGTTTATTTTATGAGTGTTTGTGGAGAAAACAGTTATAAACATTTGAGTGTTCGCTAAACCTAACAAATATACAAATTATACATACATTTGTGCGGTATAACTGCAGCGAAATAAACCTAGAACGCTGAAAATTCCAGTATGCATTTATTAATAATTTGATTTGTAAAACATACAAATGATACAATGAACACACGCAAACAGAAAGCGAGAGTATTCAAAAAAACATAAGAAAAAAGTGTAGAAAAGACAGTATAGTAGAATTGCATGAGAAGTATGAGAATGTAAGTAATCAAATTTATTTCGGAGCATGAAAAAAGATTTAGCGATTTAATTTCATTTTATGAATATATCGGGTTTTCGTTGAAACATAGAAATTTTTGCTTAACACTTTTTAATACTGAAATGTAATAAAATTTATATTTATAATACCTGTGAAAAACAGCGATACAGAATCGCGTCTAGGAGAAAAAGTCATCCAAAAATAAAGTACTGTGTATTTGAAATTGGTGGTTTTACCTAAATAAATAAAAAACTATGCCATCTGCAAATCATCATAAAACAAAAATATGTGAAGATTTTATGTTACTTTCTGTATAAAAAGTTTATTATAAAATTTTTGACCAAAACGCCTTACATGAACCAGGGGACAATTTTACTCCAGGTGGCATAATCGTAAGTACATGATCACATACGCAGCCGAAGTAGTATATAGTATATACAACAGTATGCACTGTAGGCTATATAAAACAGTAATACAGTAGTAGTAGCATACAGTAATAGATCTTACGTAGTCTATATACAAACAGCTGTTATGTTTTATTTATACTCCAATATCAAGTGCCATCAAGAAATCATCAAAGTCGATTGTTCCATTTCCTTTCCTGTCAGCTTCTTCTAGAAAATCGTTTAGGTCTTCCTCGGTCGGTGGAGATAAAAGGACGGTGATCAGATTTCTCAGATCATCCCGTCCGATGTAGCCGTCGTCATCGCTGTCGAATACCTGTACAAGAAATATACGACTCAATATTTAAATTTAAATTTATAATTTTATGCTTGTCCTGCTCATATGTAAATAAGGTTCTGCATTAGCAGTTATCTTTCTATGTATAGGCTACATGTCACCAAATAAATTAGTCAAATAAAGTTTTTTATTAGACTGACTGCAACAAATGTTTAACTAACAATCTATTGCATAATACCTCTAAAATAAGTTAAATAACAGTTATTCAACCGTATTGTCAAGATTACTTACCCGAAATGCATTGCGAATTATGTCATCGGTACAGCACTTCAATTCATTTTTGGCAAATTCTTGAAAATCGTCAAATCTAATGAGGTCATTTCTGTTCTTGTTTATGTCTTTGACGATGGCTTTTAATTCAGAATCAGTGGCGTAGTGTTGCGTCAGATGAAAGATCGTTTTGAGTTCTTTGATACCTACTGCACCATTATCATTGCGGTCGAAAATGTGAAATATTTCATCAAATCCAGTTTCTTGCTTGTCATCACATTTGCTTTCTGTTAAGGCTAATTAAAAGACAATTTCATCTTTACAAAAAGTTTACAATCATGCTTTGAAGTGTACATATTATTATGAAAACTTTTCAATCTTTGTTATGACGATTCAGGATTATTTATATTAAGCAAATGTGTAAAAGGAAAACGAAAACACATCCGCATGAAGACATTTTGTATTCTATGTACTATATGCTGCCTAATATCTTCTATGTCATCAAAATATTCCAAGGCAATCATACCGAATTTTGTGCATTGTTTGTGGTATAACGTTTGATGGATAATTTCAATGTTTCAAATTGATGCGATAGAATTCTTTGACTGAATTTTACTGCAGGCTAACAGTAGGTCAATGATAGGTAAATCAAATGAATGGTTTAGTACAGGTTTCTGTTCATACCTGGTTCAGTGGAGTTTACTTCATAAGCAAGATTGTCATGTAAAGCAACTTCAATGCTGTTAAGTTGGATTTGCGTGTTTTCAGATGCTTGTTTTTCTTTTAAGATGTATTTTCTGAGAACGGGAAAAAGTAATACACAGTTATTGCCCATTTTTTTATAAAACAATAAAACTTTTGTACACCCAGGAAAGTTATACTTTACCGTCACAGCGACTTACTAATAACATATATACCTAAACCTGTAAAATATTTTTGGTTTAATGCTTTCCGTTTTTTGACCAGTAAAAGAAATGCAGATCTCATAAGATAACCACGAAAGACGGATACATATGACAAAGACTTCTTAAAATGTACCTTTTCTACTTACGATTTTTACCAAAGTACATAAAATAAGATTTTAAGAAAAGTAGTCCACTTGTCATCTATTAAAAGGAAAGGTTTGGATTATTCTATACAGTACATGAAACCTGTCTGTATTATGTAGTTAATAAATTTAATTTTACTGGTTCAACTTACATCTCAGCACCAAGCTAAATTGTAACACTTATAGAGTACAAACTAGAATATATAAATGCTGACATTGCTTACAAGGCAGACAGGTAAAAACTAAACCATATTCGTTGATGCCAAAGACGTTGCAAAACAAAATTCAAGTAAGTATCAATACAAAAGGTAATTCAAGTATTTTATGATGCTATTGTAACCAAGATTTTCCTTGACCAGGAAACTTCCCGATTTTACAGCTGGTCGATTTTACAGCTTTGTAGGGAACAAAGAAAAACGTGTACATGTATCTACAGCAACTACAATTTCCTAAAAACGATGAAAAGGGTCACAAGTGCCACAACGGTAAAATATTACTACACAATAAAAAACTACACCGCAAACTAGTGCCTTAAAAATTGGATTATATAACATTAAAATGCAGTGCTTCTTAAAACAAGTGCGTAAAAATAATCCCGTGACACTATAATATGAATTTAGTGACTCTTGAACATTAGTTCCATTAAAACTCTGGTCACAATTTTGGGATGAAGTAGTTTGTTTTTTGTTGATTGCTTCGGTGTAAGACAAGCCAAAACCTCAAACACTGGTTACACCTTATACTTTACATCCGAAATATTAATTACCGTTCCCAGATTGGGAAGGTTAGGAATTTTGCTTTTTTATAACTCCTGGCTAGACATGGACATGCACCATAGCATTTGACGCTACCGATACACGTAATTAATAAAGTTTATTTGCATAGTATAAAGTAGATAGTGTTGAAATGCTTTGCAAATACCACGACCTAGCAAAAAGCAAACAAACAGCAGGTAAATAGATTATTTTTTTAAGGCTTACTAGTTTCGGGCATACTTATGTCCTTCATCAGAGTGAATGTTTGTAGATTGATAAGACTGCAAGCTACTTTGAAACAAGAATAACGGAACATTCGAGATTTGATTGTACGCAAAATGAGCAACGACTAAACATAAATAACAATACACTATACGTGCAGCAAACTTGACTCCACATAAATAACTTTAAAATATTACGAAAATACAAAACAAATTACCAATGTAAAATTCAGGACGTTTTGTTGATTAAACAGATAAACCTACGTTAAATAAGTAGGCAGTCGAAAATGGCGTCTATTTTTTTAAATTCTATTATGAACACACTTTAAATGTAAACTCGCTCACCCATTATCTGGAGAATCGTGTATCTTGTACCGCGCCGCGTATCGTCCGTATTATCTCGGTGTAAACGCCTCGTGGACTATGGTTAATTTCGCATTTGTGTCTGTCACATTATTTTATTGTGATATACTCTACTGGTTATGTAATATCTAACTGATATTCTTAACTCTGGACTTCTCATTTGTGGTCTCATTCCTCTTTTCAATTGTGTAATCGCTTTTTGCTAGACAGCGGCAAAAAGCGAGGAAATCGAATAAATAAGAACCTTACTGCGCCAGCAAAGCAAGCACTGTCGTGACCTTGCAAATTTCAAATCACTCTCTTGAGACGTCGCCAATCCCTGTCTGACTGAATATGCGACGTATTGGGAGGTCGCTAATACTAGGTAGTTGTAAATATGCGACGTGTAGGCAATAGGGATGTGCCGCGAGGAAGATTATTCGGGTTCGTGCGAAACCAAATATCATGAAGGTCGACACGAACGAATCCCGAATCTATTCGTATTAGAACCAAACAACAAAATTTCATCCAAAAGTTGTCAAGTCTTGCTTGTAAAATGACGTAATCGATAAACAAATCGCTTTTTTTCGAAAAATAGTGATTAAAAAACGATTGAGAAAGAAAAAGCGTTAGAAAAACGACCTTCATTATAAGTACTGCTGACTCTAATTTCGCTTTGTCGGGAAACTAGATCATCATTTTTAACAAAAGTCAGTTAATTTATAAGTAATATTGTATTCGGGTTCGCCATTGTTGGTATTGGTGTTCACCCAAATCTTCTATAAAGGCGATATTCGGCGAATCTATTCGGGTTTGGATTCGTATCAGCCCATCCCTAGTAGGCAAGTTCTACGCAACGATATAGCCTACCTCTTTTTATTGTGATATATCCTACTCGTTACGTAACCTCTAACTGCTATTCTTATCTGTGGACTTCTATTTGCGACAACTTCCAAACGAAACCTTTAACCTATATATCGTTACACTTTGTTGTCCATCAATTTATTCAAACACTGGCTCTGACGAAGGAACTAAACATGTCCGAAATTAGGAAGTCTCAATAAATTTTTATATTAACTTGCAGTTTTTTGCAAGTTTTGCAAGTTTTAGGGGAGATTTCATTAAATTCGAGTTATAGAAAGTTTCCAAGTTTGGCCATCCATGAAGCCATATTGCGAAAAGTTTTGCTTCTTTAAGCTTCAAAAACCACTTTAAACGCTTCGAAATAAAATGTATTTTCATATTTATGCGTACAATTGCTGGTAATTTATAAGGCTCAAACTTGAAATAGCGCATAAAAAAATTTTAAAACGCTGTATAACCCGCCTTTCATACAATAAATGAATATGTTAAAGCGAATTGAATAGGAATGAAAGTGTCACTTTATTGTCAATATTTTGACGTCTTTAAATATTTGACGCTCGGAGTAAGAGCCCTTCATGTCCATCCCATGCCTCGTCACTGTTTGCGGAGAATTGATAATGATTAATTGCTAATGATCCCAAGTGATTGTTTTTGAACACACAAGACTTGGCGTGTATTTTCATTTGCTAATGTATATTACTTTATGACTCTCGAGTCTCGACACAAAGTGTTTATTACTTTTTGTGCAAATACACTTTCTACAATGACCTTGTTTAACAAAGTCTTTCAATGCTTGTGACGTTGGGAGGAAGATTAAAAGTCTTGTTTTCAAAGTGGGTTTGCACGTTTGTTAACAAATAACAATGACAGAATTAATTACTTTTGGTTTAGAAAAGCACTGAAAATAATTACAGGGTGTTTCCGGGTAACACCTGGACTTTAACAAGCTATAGATAGGATATCTGACAAGTTCAAAATGAAAAATTCAAAATGAAAAGAGTCGCTCAGTGTAAATTAATGTACATTATCCAGTTGTTTCCTCTGATTCCTTTTAAACGTTTTTAAAACTTAACAGCGTTTTATTTAGTGCTGTCCAGCTTTTACAGTTGGTTTTGTCTCCGATTGCCCTAGTTTTAACCTTAACCTTATAGCTGTTTCTGCATTATTTACAGAGATGAACAAATTCGATTCAAGGCTTTTGGAAAAACTTAACCTGACTTGTGTTTTAGTGTTTAAAAGCAGACTTAATTGGACTAGTTGTCTTATTCAATGAATTACAGCAAAATGTGGGTAATTTTAATTCTTAATCTAATTTTCGATTTTGCCAAAAATGTTCGTATGTCTAACGGAGTTTTTTCGTAAGTGAAACAAGAAGCTCCTTCACGGAACAAAATGATCAAAATCAAAGTGGTATAGGCCTATGCCAAAGCACCAGTGTCAATGTATAACCGGTATAACCTTTTTTGAATGTTTTTCGAGGAAAATTGAAGAATTATTATTTATTACAACAATTATTTATTAAGAATTAACACAATTTGCAGAAAAGTAAGCAAAAAAAGTGACTTTTTCAAACAAAATTTTTCTTTTAATCACCCAAGTGATAAATCTAATTCTAGTTCAGTTTTTAATTTTAGCAGATTTTTAATTTCTAATTCTAATCTAATTAGAAACAGGTTAGCACGTTCTAATTCCAATTTCATTAATTGCAAAAACCTTAAAAACTCTAGTTGTCGAAGTCTGTTTAAAAGATCCGACTTGACTCATGTTAGCGCAAAAAATTCAGTTGGCTTGACATGACTCGAGTCACAAAACAAATCATTTCAAATCGTTATGAAACTTATCTTCATATGTAAATGCATTTGTTGTCAATGCGGAAAAGCATGCGAACGCTTGCAGATCCGGCACGAAAACTGCCCTGAAATTTGTTGAACTTTTCGTTGTTAACCAACGTAGGTTGGGTTGATTTCGAAAATTGACACATCTATAACACGGCGAGACATTCCACTTTTCAATCGTGTAATCGCTTTTTGTTAGATAGCGGCAAAAAGCAAGGAAATCAAATATACAGGAGCCTTACTGCGCCAGCAAAGCAAGCACTGTCGTGACCTTGCAAATTTCAAATGGCACTCTCTTGAGACGTCACCAATCCCAGTCTGACTGAATATGCAACGTATTGGCTATGTCGTTAGTACTAGGTAGTTGTAAATATGCGATGTGTAGGCAATAGGGATGTGCCGCGAGGAAGATTATTTGGGTTCATGCGAACCCAAATGTCATGAAGGTCGACACAAACGAATCCCGAATCTATTCGTATTAGAAACAAACAATAAAATTTCATCCAAAAGTTGTCAAGTTTTGCTTGTAAAATGACGTAATCGATTAACAAATCGCTTTTTTTCGAAAAATAGTGTTTAAAAAACGATCGAAAAAGCAAAATCGTTAGGAAAACAACCTTCACTGTAAGTATACTGCTGACCAATGTTCCCTCTAAGCTGCGCGCGTGCGCAAATGCGCACTGCTGACACGGTCTCCGCGCACAGAAAATCTGTGCTGCGCACAAGAAAAAAAATCCAACCTGCATTGAAAACAAAATAAACGCATAATAATGGCCACAGTGCGCACGTGACTCGTCTGATGTTGCTCACAGTGGTCCAAGGGACCGCTCAGGGAGTTAGTGTGTTTGCTCAGGCTCGTGAAAAATTAGAGGGAACATTGCTGCTGACACTAGTTTAGCTTTGTCGGGAAACTAGATCATCCTTTTTAACAAAAGTCAGTTCAACTACACAACAATATAGCCTACCTCTTTTTATTGTGATATATCCTACTCGTTACGTAACCTCTAGCTGCTATTCTTATCTGTGGACTTCTATTTGCGACAACTTCCAAACAACCTTTAACCTATATACCGGTACACTTTGTTTTCCATCAGTTTATTCAAACACTGGCTCTGACGAAGGAACTAAACATGTCCGAAATTAGGAAGCCCCAATAAAGTTTTATATTAACTTGCAGTTTTTTGCAAGTTTTGCAAGTTTTAGGGGAGATTTTATTAAATTCGAGTTATAGAAAGTTTCCAAGTTTGGCCACCCATTAAGCCATATTGCGAAAAGTTTTACTTCTTTAAGCTTCAAAAACCACTTTAAACGCTTCGAAATAAATTGTATTTTCATTTTTATACGCACAATTGCTGGCAATTTATGAGGCTCAAGCTTGAAATAGCGTATAAAAAATTTTGAAACACCGTATAAACCGCCTTTCATACAATAAATGAATATGTAAAAGCGAATTGAATAGGAATGAAAGTGTCACTTTATTGTCAATATTTTGACGTCTTTAAATATTTGACGCTGGGAATAAGAGCCCTTCATGTCCCTCCCATGCCTCGCCACTGTTTGCGGAGAATTCATAATAAATAATTGCTAAAGTTCCCAAGTGATTGTTTTTGAACACACAAGACTTGGCGTGTATTTTCATTTGCTAATGTATATTACTTTTTGACTCTCGAGTCTTGACACAAAGTGTTTATTACTTTTTTGTGCAAATACACTTTCTACAATGACCTGGTTTAACAAAGTTTTTCAGTGGTAAAAGTTTGACCTTAACAATTTTTCTCGATAAATGTATTATTTTGTGTTTGTATATCATTTGATTTCATGGATGTACGACTGCATGTGTTTATTTCGTGCAAGGGTAGTTGCGCACTTTGTACCTACAATCGGCCTCAGCAGGTGCGAGGCTCAGTGCAAGAATTAATGTCACCCTTTGCCGATTTTGAAAAACTTAATGTAATATTAGTAATATTAATAACGATAAACCAAATACCAATATATTTTCACCAAAACATTATCTTTCTAGAACAACTTGAAAAATAACTGTGTGGTTTGCGCAAAATAAAAGCTATGTATTGTTATTTTCGTTTCGGTGCTAAGCAGCGCGGGGTCCGACGCAGTTGCATCACTCGCATTAACCTATTGCGTCGGCCTTTTTTGTACCAATGTATTATTTGGTGACTTATGGCAACATTCTTTTGTTGGATTTACGGATAGTTATTGACGACCTACTGTACATTATAAGTGTCGTTTTGAGTACCTTGCGGTTTCAAAGGTCAATATTTTGACCAAAACTTTGATGAAAAACATAGTTATTAATCACAGTATGTTAAGTTTTGTGGATTGCCTTTATAAAACTCCCGGATCTGTTTCTCGCTGTTTGTGCAAAGAATATGAAGTGTATGAAGTGATATTTTATGAAATAGAAAAAAGTTATTGACCTCTAATTTAAAACGTGCACAAACCAAGATATTCATTTTATGAAGTGGTTTGACGAGTTGGCAAGGAGTCAAGGCGTTGTATAGACAAGCAAATCGGAGCCTCAACTGGCCTTATAGAACAAATAGTTCTTAGCTTTACACTAATCGATCATGCAATAAACAATAACCTGCTAACGTCAAAGCCACAACGTGCAGCTCAGTTACTTACTGTAGCCCAGTGGTTCCCACCTTATATAAAGTCTCGACACACTGCATAAAAATATTTACGCAGCATCCAATTTGGAAATCCCTCCTGTAGCTTATTAATTTCCATATTAGCAGAAAATATGTTTACCGATGATGAATAAGTAACCAAGAAACCAGCAATTGAGTTAACGTTGGTAAATATTTGCTTATGAGTAATGACCTTAGGAGAAAGATTAAAAGTCTTGTTTTCAAAGTGCGTTTGCACGTTTGTTAACAAATAACAATGACAGAATTATTTACTTTTGGTTTAGGAAAGCACTGAAAACAATTACAGGGTGTTTCCGGGTAACAGCTGGGCTTTGACAAGCTGTAGATAGGATATCTGACAAGTTCAAAATAAAAAATTCAAAATGAAAAGAGTCGCTCAGTGTAAATAATATACATTATCCAGTTGTTTCCTCTCATTCTTTTTAAACGTTTTTAAAACTTAACAGCGTTTTATTTAGTGCTGTCCAGCTTTTACAGTTGTTTTTGTCTCCAATTGCCCTAGTTTTAACCTTAACCTTATAGCTGTTTCTGCATTATTTACAGAGATGAACAAATTCGATTCAAGGCTTTTGGAAAAACTTAACCTGACTTGTGTTTTAGTGTATAAAAGCAGACTTGGACAACTAGAAAAGTCTAGTTGTTTTATTCAAGAAATTACAGCAAAATGTCGGTAATTTTAATTCTAATCTAATTTTCTATTTTGCCAAAAATGCTAGTTTATCCAACGGAGTTTTTTCGTAAGTGAAACAAGAAGCTCCTTCACGGAACAAAATGATCAAAATCAAAGTGGTATAGGCCTTTGCCTACGTCTACGCCTTTTAACTACGCAACAATATAGCCTACCTCTTTTTATTGTGATATATCCTACTCGTTACGTAACCTCTAGCTGCTATTCTTATCTGTGGACTTCTATTTGCGACAACTTCCAAACAACCTTTAACCTATATACCGGTACACTTTGATCTCCTAACCTATCCGTTATGACGATACGTAAAAGAACCATAATTGACTTATACGTGTAAAAAGAAAGCAGTAGTGAGTTGCACTGCAGTGTTGTAGCGTGGTATTAGACTTGGCCAGCCTCCAACCACGTCACACAATTGCTTTGTCCAGAAGGGGTGGGAAACTGGATCTAATACACAACTGCACAACCAGATGACGTCACGATTTGAGTAGCTGCGTTCCAGCATACAAAGGTATCCTGTGGTTGTACACTTGAAATAAATTTCCACCTCAAGAGAATACCATTCATTAACATGATGCTATATACAACTAAATACAGTATTTAAAGAAATCTTTATGTTTGGATTAATTGCATCGTATCGATATACATGGTATATATTTGTTTATATTATATCTATGGTTGCATCATATAATCATACAAAACTTTTTACGATTACTCCAAGTAGGTTTTGTGAAAAATTAAAAATTTGAGCTCATAAGATAACTCTTATCAGCAAACGAAAGTCATCAGCACGGAACCATTGTTGTTGCACCACCATAGTTCTGTACACTTCAAATCGAATATAATTATAGTGATGTCACTATTTCGTTTGTGAATAAATAAATGTTGGTTCAGAGGCGAAAATGTAATGCTGACTTAATGGCACAATGACCTTGGCTAATGTTCAACCACTGGAATGACTAGATTATTTAAAACTTATTGTAAGTTACTGTTTGCTAATGGCTAATGGTTTAGTAAGATAGAGAAGAATACCACCATTTAGCCAACCATGACGTAACAATAGACTGTATAGGAAAATAAGCATATCCTGTTTAAAAACCGGAATAAGCTTAGCTCGAGTATGAAGGTATCAGATCGACCTTTTTATGGTGTGTAACGCAGCAGATGAATAGGCTGACAGGTGCAGGAGAGTACTGCATAAGTGTAATGTGTAAAATATATGACACGAGTCATTAAAATAACGCGAGAAACAAGTAGTGGGTATTGCTTCAAAAAAAGTAAAAAATATCGTGCAGATTTGAGATAGCAGCTTCGAAGTAGCCTGAATGTTTTTGAGCAGCTTTTCCTCTGAAGAGTACTATGAAAGATGGGGCAATTTGAGGCACTATATCGCTCTTGCATTCACATACCACGATCGGCGCGTTAGTGCAATAATTTATCATTGACTGCCACTATTTCACCGGGAAAATGTCGTGCGCTCAAAACTATTTTCATGCATTCTTGTTAACCTAACTTAAATGTAAAAACTCAGTAACCTGAACCTTACCTAAATCTATCTTCTCATCTCAATCTAACTCCAATAACCTTTTCCTAACCTAACCGCTTATGTTTAACTATGAGCTGCGTGACCTACTTGCGGTGAAAGAATCTACCTCATTACGTTTGTCCATTTTACCAGCTTTGTGTTAACTTCGTAGTAAACCAGCCGCATTGCCGACACGATAGTTTCGATGACGATACGTAAAGAACTATAACTGATTTTTACAGGTAAAAACGAAGCAGCATTAACGATTGAATCGCACAGCAGTGTTGTAGCGTGGTACTAGACGAGTCTGCTACCACCTCACACATTTGCTTTGCCCAGGGGTGGGAAAACAGTCGGCAGTCGTATTTCAGTTCACTGGGAATCAGTGATTAGGACGCAACGTAAAAGTAGGCTAAGTACAACAAAATATGACGAATCTTGTTTATTTATAGCATATACTGCCTGCACCGAGGTCGTTTATCATGAGCTGCTGGTACAAAGCAAACAGTTCTGCCTTTTTCTGTGGAAGAAACCAGTACTTAAGCCTATGTCAAAAGTTAGTAAAAACTAGCAACAAAAAATAAATATTTTCGTATGGTGTTGGACCACGAAAAATAGCAAGAATCAAAAAATCAAAATAAGTCAAGAAATCGAACAAATATAACTACTTTATAGGCTGATTTCCATTTATCAAGCCTGGTACAGCAAGCATAGTAATGCCATATTGTTATTAAACGGAAACTTTCGAATATGACGAAACAATGGTCAACCTTTTTGGCTTCAAAATACAGTAATAATTAATTAACTGCGCAAAGTTTTGTACCGTATGACAACAACCGAATGTTGATGATTCCGAAACACTCTTGATGCTACAACCGTATGAAATTAATATAGCGCACTTCTATTTCTAAACTGTCTAGGAGTACGGTTTTTATAAAAGTGCGAAAAATGCAGTAGATTTTATAACGATAATTAATAGGTTACAATGTGGTTTTAAAACCAAAATTTTGTGCTTTCAATTTTTCACAAAACCTTTAGATTTAACCAAAAGATTTTGTTTTAGATTTGATAAGACATGAAGCTGGATTTTATATGTGCTGTTGTTACTATGTGTCTAATGCAATACACAACAGGTAACTTTTAATGGAAAAGTATTTGTTCCCAATTCCACTTCACCATAATTAGATAATTGCCAACTTAAATACTGTTTATTGACTAATTCCCTAAAGTTAGAACAAATAAGCTGACAGTAGGCACAAGTAAAATACGATTTTTTGACTCTTTTAACGATTAAACCGCTAGAAAAAACTTGACAGGGGAAATCAATTACCTATTTAATAGCACTCGATCCTGGTGCTATGACAGTTTTACAATGGTTGACTAACAGAGAATTCTGTATCTCAGCACTGTCAAGTCCTGCAAAAGAAGTTTACACAAACCCTCAAGCTAACTCTAATCTTGGCAGGGTTCTTCATGAAGGCGACAAAACGTATGTGGCCGGCGTAGATTACTTGTCTGTCATTCTGCAAGGGAATCCAATTGCGGAACGTGTGAGCATGAATATTCATAGAATAGATGAGGGTAGGGCATTAGGTTATTATATTACCTAGAAATGCCAGTACAAGCACTACAAGTTTAATACCATATGGAAAATGCGGATGTTTACTGGATTGAGTTCGTAGTGAGGTTTTTCGGCGCAAGACTTACGGTACACTTTTAGCAACTAACTTTGTAAAATAAAATCAACGTAGCAGGTGTAACTCCTGATTTTTAGCAAACCAGTCTTTTCGGTCAATGTAAACAAGCTAACGTGCTTCTTTAAACCTTGTAAGGAGCAGTTCTTAATGTTCCAATTTCATAGATTTAACGCACGCTAATCTCTTTTTTGTTGTTTCAGGTTTCTGTACCGGTGGCTTCGTATTTATGCGCATACGTGGACGTGAGTTTTGCCAAACTTGGAAGCCAGTTTAGCCTAACAGTGCATTTAAATGAAATAGCTTTGAATTATTAAAAATCCAGTTACAAGATTTGCATGTACGTTGATTCAGCAATTTAAATTTTCTGTTAGGAAGGGAAATGTATTAATGCGATAACCATCCTTGAACGTATAGATTCGGACAGGCTGCTGGTTTGCGGGACCAACGCAATAAGCCCGCTTTGTTATCACATCAACACATCTGACCCGGTAAGCTCAAGGATTCTGTCTTTAATTGTGTAGGCATTATCGCGCCTTATGATTTGTAGTTGGCAATTGTTGTTATGCTTTATTATTTGATCTGTGTTGGACATTTTGATGTATTTTCTTACAGAGTTACCCAGTGAGCCAAGCAGGACTAAGCGCACGTTTATGGTTAAACCATGACCCTAGCAGCCCATTGTCGTCTCTAATACTCAATCCTGGACCAGGTTTGGTACTGATTCCTTTTATTTCCAGGAAAATCTGGTCCTCAATCAATCCCATACTTACACACTAACCACGCAGTGTAATGACTCGATGGTAGCGATGCTTTGCTCTCATCCAGCCTAGTGGCACGTTTTTATTTTGTCATCATCCATTACTTCCGATAACTTAAGAGGAACTTGCTCATTTTTACAGGGGTTGAACTATACTTGATCAATTGTCCTATAGAAAGCGAGACTTGCAGAATATCAAGACAAATCAGTAACCGACTGAGCACAGAGAGCGTCGCGTGGTTTTCTGCCGAAGGTTTTCTACAAGTTTTTATTCACTAAAAATGAACGAATTTTTTTGTCTGACTTAATAAACTTTTCTTCTCAGTTCCAGAATTCCTAAACGCTTATTCCTCGGAACCTGAAAACGATAAAATTTACTTTCTATTCCGGGAGGAGCAAAGTAGCTTCCAGTACGATGGCTTCACCGCCACAGGTGATACGAACTCTTATGCAATGGTTGGCCGGGTTTGCGCCGTAAGTTAAGAAAAATCTTCAGAGCAAATTGTAGTAAAAGTGTTTTTCACAAACTCTGTACGCGGTCGAAACCAACTCCGTAGGGAGATAATAATCAGCGTAGTTAATAAATATCGCTACCGATTAAAGTTCGTCATACATTTTGCAGGCAGACAGAGGCGGATCAATTAGTTTAACGTCCACTTGGATGACTTTCATGAAAGCGAGACTTTTGTGTCCGTTTCCAGGAGGAAGGAACACTGGGAGTAGAAGCACATACTACGACTACTTAAGTAATTCCCTTTACTTTTACCACTTTTTATGAAACTATAAAGTTCAGTTCAGTTTTGACACGGTTTTTAACATGCTGTATATTGTATGCTGCTACTATTTATAACATAATGAGGCTTCTTGGTTGCCCAAATGTTTCGATTTGTAGTAAACGTTGCGGTTTGCGCCGGATTGCTATGATTCTTGTCATTGTCCAAAATTCCATGATTTAATTATAAGATCTTTACATTTCCAGGAGCAACTTATAAGATCAAGAATATCCTTTACGGCGTGTTTAGTTTTCCCAGGTAGGAAGAAGCTGTCATAATTGTCACGTGCCTCATGCATAATTCGATATTTGAACGCATTGTGTTGATCCAATGATCTGTAATTTGTTTCTTTTTCAGCTCGTGGGGAATCCAGCAATCAGCCGTTTGCGCTTACGATCTCCGAACTATTGATGCTACCATAGATGGAACCGTTTTTCCGAACAACGTGACGCGATATTTTGATAGAAATTCTGCCTCCCTGTATAAAACTTTTACGTCATCATCACCGTTCCTACCCGGTCAGGTACGTTTGGTGATATCCAGGCGCTTATAGGAATCCACTGGAACGATGACGTCAGATCTGCTAAAGTTTCAGCTTTATAGCACACACGCCTTCAATCCAGTTTTGCTTTTTTTCCGACATAACAGTAATTTTGACTAAGTAACTAACTAACATAACTTACTCTTTTCTGGAGTTAGCAATCCGTTAACATCCACACAGAAAGCATGAGTAACAGAAATACTGTAATCTGGATGCTTTGACATCGCTTGTGTTCGTGTTGTGTTCGACATAGCTAATTCGCTTCAGCATATGTGTTTGTTTTATGAAGTCAATGCGCATGTTTTAGCTTGCGCGGATTGCTTTTAAAGCTTATTGGAGATCGTATCTGGTTTTGCCAAAATTTTCACTTAAAGAGACGCTTTTGTCAGCTATTTGCATTCTTATTACTTCTGTCACTGTATTTATGTTGTCAAAAGTTAAACAAATAAATAAGCAGATACCAACGAAGAAAAAACCAAAAATGACATCATGCAATAATTATTGACGTACTTTTTATGTCTTTTAGTGCCCAGGTGCGGACGAATCCACAAAAGATGTGTCAGGTCAATACGAAAATTTTGTCAGAACGACGTCATTAATTAATAAAGCAGTTTCACCGATCGGGGAAAAACCCTTGCATGTTTCGCGTGATGCTGTTTTTGATTTTATAGTTGGTGAAATGGTCGGCCAAGAAAACGTTCTTTACTTAGTAAAAGGTAAATTCAAGTAGTTTAGGATGTGATTTTGTCAATAAATTGTCGTCTCAGGTTCAAAAATACTGCATTTGGCCTGCTATATACAATGTTTATATGATATATCATACATTGATTTATATATTTCTCTATTATTGCATAGTTTTATGTTTATTGTCGGTTAATTAACGTTGTAAGCATCTGCCATTTTATTTACCGAACAATAGTTATTGTGTTGCAATCGTGTTGTCTGTAAACAGAAGATGGATCGATTAGGAAGATTCGAGTTTCTACCACAGACCACAGCGACACTTCTGTGCTCTCTCCCGCCACTATAAACGTGAGTCAAGGGCGTAATAAGCATAGAAGCCGCATTTGAGTAAACTCAATTCTGAATGTATGTAGCTGAAAAAAATACATTATTGTATATATTCGAAACTGCATCGATTCGACAAAACTTGGCAAGGCATAAACATAATTCTCATTACATTAAATATATTTTAGGTTACCACGAAAATCTTATCGGCATCACTGAAGAACAAGGTGAGATCATAACCAGAGTAACACAAAAAGAACATTCGATTGCGAGGACTTAACAAGTTTTGAAGCTTTTAAAATTCATAAATGTTGACAATTTATTCATTACGTAATCCGTCTCAATAGGATCTGGTCTTGGTCACTGGAAATCAAGTGCTTCTTGTAGCGACGACCAACTGCTCTTCGTACAACTCTTGTGAAAGTTGTGTTTCTGACCCACACTGTAGCTGGAGCGGACGGGTTGACTTCATGTGCAAGGATGCTTCGTCGAATGACTCGGGAGCGAGGTGTGTTATAACCACAAGCATCGTTTGGAAACTGTCAGGAAACATTTAACCCAGGGAACAATACTTTATCCTGGTTTTAAATGATGTCTTAACCAAGAGAAAAGTCATGTTTGTTTTTAGCTAAGTGGTTTGAAGCTATTTAAACGACTAAATTCGTCGAAGACTAGTTGTTCAATTACCGTAAGTTGACCAGAGAGAAACATGCCTGCTGTTCGTAAATTAGTCTGTTACACAATCATACGTTTCAAACGTGAATGAAGGCGGTGATTCGTCAAAGTTTATGTCTCGTGTTTGAAGACCTTCTAGGCTTTAGCGATAAATTTAAATCAAAATGACAAGGAATGAAATTCTAAGGATGTTGCTATCATGCGAAACCGTTAACGATGTAACATTGGCAACAATCAGTGAAATTTCACCCATTAATGACAAAAACATCATCATTTAACAATAAACTCTCCTATTTTTAGCGCTGGTTGTTTACCGCCACCATCGGCGCCAGGTGGACTTACTGTTTCAAAAGAACTCAAGGAAGTGATTTGGAATGCTTCTGTAGGGGATGTAACAGCGACTGGGTACGTGTGCAAGATCATGCTGCAGAGAAATGGTTCTGTGGTCCACAAAATAGCGACTAGCAATTTGTCTGCTGAGGTGATATTGATTAATCTTATATATAAATTTGACGAGTAAAAGCTTTCTCAATTTTTTGTTGCCCGTGAACACATTCATTGGCTTTCATCAACTGATAATTGGCTGATTTGTTTTTCAACCTTGTTCGTATCTAATGTGCAAGGTGCATGTGGACTTCTTTTTAAGTCATTTCACTTTGGTTCCTTTATACTGTCATTCTTAGATCCCTGAGTCAATTTTGAAACCTGGCGTGAAGTATTTGGCCAAAGTCTGGGCAATCAATCAAGAAAGCCTGAGCCCACCCGCGACCTACGCATTTGTAGAGGGTAAGCAATCCCGTTATTATTGCAAAGCCATTATGGTAAGATCTTTTAAAGCTTTTAGCTGCTATTTCTGATTGACAGTATCAAATACTGTGTAAGATATGCAGCAATAACTTGTTTTAGCGGCTATGAATGCTATGAGGATATCATAGCAGCCTATCGCATTTTCCTCATATAATTATTAATGCTTTACAGCTTACATTACTTCTTTATCATTATTGATGGGTAAAAGATTTCTGGCGATATTTTGTGTGTTTTATATATTGCTTATCCAGCTCTACGTGGCCTAACCTTGCAAAGCCCGATGGTCAGCATAAATGACGTCACAATTTCTTGGGGTGAAGTGGACGGCGCTATTTCTTACCATGTCACCGTGTCTGAAACTGATACCAACACACAGTTGCGCTCATACGCCTTAAAAGCGCCTTCAGCCGGCAGAATTTTGTCGATAAACGTAGGATATCTTGCTGCAACACACACGTACAAGGCTGAAATATTCGCCATATCTGCAGATGGCGTGAGATCGGATACCGAAAGCGCTTCCTTCGATACCAGTAAGTATTGCTTTAAAAATTGAATGATTGTCGAAAACTGATAACCGCAATCATGGTGTACGACTTTGTAGTCGGGACAGCACAAAGCGGCGCATTAGGAGAATCTACTACGTCAGAGTCTGCTTCCGAAATTCGAGAGCAGCCGTCAGCACCCACTGCTAGTAAGTCCACTGATACCCCAGTTATACCCAAGCTTTCTCCACAAGATAACCCTTGTGTTTTGAATGGCGAAATGTTGCTTGCAATTCGGAACGTGCGTTTGCGAATAATTGGAATAAGTTTGCATGGGATGGTCGAAACATACGTTTGTACGTAACTGTGGATATACCGTACTGGCCTTTCTAAAATATATTGCCTGTAATGTTTGTAAGTAACTCGTCATAAATAAACTAAACATCAAACAAACAAAAATCCAACAAAACTTAAATCCAATCCAAAATCCAACAAACTCATACGTTTAAAGCTGGTATTTAGCGTCGGTCAAATTGCATGATTTGAGAATTTTCACTACCTGTTGTTATAAGTTATAATTTACCATCTCCTCGGCTGTCAGTTTGAAACTGACGATGGCAACCATTTAACTGTCTATAAATTGAGCTGAGACGCAAATGTAACGCATTTGTAGAAAACTCTTTTAAAGTTTTTTTGTAAAGAAAAAACTGCACCTTTCATCTCTTTATCATTTACATTCAATTATAAATCCTTTTAGGAATAGCGGGTTTCAATAAACGTTTTAAGTCTGAAATATTTGTAACTTTTCCACACTTGTTGAATTTGTTCTACACATTGTAACAATACTTGTTGAAGGTTGGACTTCCTTCAATAATCCGCTCTTGATAGTGGTTGTGCCGGTTGCGGTGGCATTTGTCATTTTTCTCGGCCTCTTTATACAAAATCGATGGGCAATTGGCCCAAAAACTAAACATATTTGGTCAGGTGAGTGGCTACTAGATACACATCAGGTATTTTTCATTGTGACTGATTAAACATCAGCTACTTAAAGAAAACAATTCGCTTTATTGCATGTACAGGCAACAGTGACAAGATGCTGAAACGAAAATTTGGTGTTATATGGTTAAAATATGGTAAGTTAGTTAATTACACTCTGGTTGTTTATTGTATTTCACGTAATAATCGATCTTGACCAACAGTTTCAAATCTCGCTCGATCGGGATTTTGAATTCTAAGCAACATGTATTGATAATTATCAACAGCCTTAAGTTGATAAAGCAACTTTACAGATAGACCTACAACCAATCAAGCGTAACCTTTTTGGGACCAATGCAACTTACCAAAGATTGCCACCATACTGGGATATGCTTTAGTATTGGGTGAAGGAACAAGTTTTGAGAAGAAGTTCGGGGACACGACATTTTATTTTTCGACCGAGTTTTTGAAGTTTGTATGTTTTGCAGTGATTCTTGCTAAAAACTGAAATATGTTTTCTGCCCGTTGAGAACGTTTTTTATTAAAGTTTATTCTTATATTATTTATTGTTAAACTTTATTTCTGTTTTTATTACCGTTACTGTGGTTTATTTTGCCGTAAAGTTGGCTGCTCTCTTTGAAAACCATGATTTTGTCGGATTAACTTTTACTAAATGTTTGCGAGCGAACTTTTATTCTGTTCTTTCAAAAATTTTCTTTTCTTTTTGTACATTGCCTTGTTTTTATTTGACAAAAATTTACTGAAATCACTGTAACGACCAAATCTTGTCGTTTTACCAAATTTGCCTCTATACTGACACTGTTAACACTTTTTAACATTCTTTTACTTAAAGCTGTAATTGTTTGATTTTAGTTACATATTTAAAATGGACAGAAACTTGTTTTTAGTATTTTATTTTCTATCGTCTTATCCTACAATACTAGTCATTCCCTAAATATTGCGTAGTTGTGATGTTTTTATTTTACATTGATCTTCAATGTTTAATTATTTTTGCATTCTTACCGGAAATTTTTTTGCTTTCCAATTCGGTATTACGCTGTTTTGTTTTATCAAGAAACTTATGTTGTCGTCTTAGACGAAATATCTCTTCTATACCAACTCCTACATAGCTAAAATGTTCGTGAAATTATACTTAGTATATCGTAAATAACGCAATGTACAACACAAAATTACATGTCTATGTGATTAAAAATATGTAGCTTTGTGATTCAAAACTCAACCGAAAGTCACAGAACACTGTAGTTTGCAAATATTATTTGGTGTTTAACGAAAAATCCTTTGCATTTTGCAAACGTCAAATATTAGACAACAGCGAAGTATATGCACAGTGACAACGTACTGATTAAAGCAGTCGTGTGTTCCTGGTACCGTGGGATTATTCCATGGGCACAAGCGGAATTCGAAGAAGCCCAAGTGATGAACGGTCAGCTTTACAGGTACTTCCATAGCTGAGTCTGCAATTAGGTGTTGGCACGTGGAACAATATGTAGCTTTGTTTGAATTATGCTGATACGTAAATACTAAAAAATAATTGTGTAACTTTCGATTGCTACCTTGTTTATGTTGTCTTACAATTATTCCTTTTTCGTATTTTCCGCCAGCTTCATTTTCTATAATTCCATCATATGCATCTCCGCAAATTCCACATTTTCCTTCAAGACTTTGTTGATGCTACCGCAAACAAAAAATCTCTTCCACTTCAAAGCTCAACAAGTTTAATAGTTAAAGTTGTTGGTTTATTACCGTTAATTAACATGTACAAGTTGTAAAAACCTGAAATCCTAAACTAAACAACCGGTTGTCGTTCCAGTTTTCTTCGACAATATCCTTATATGGTATGATGGCAGGATCCTCATCTTTGACTCTCCACATGTAAGACCGGTTGGGAGGTTCCACCAATGTTCCGTGAGAGCGGACACTCTCCGCAAGCAAGAATCCGAACAAATTACTGGAAAATGATTAAGAAAACAATGTTCAAAAGTCATCAGAAAATTTAAAACTTGTAAATTGGAAACAATTAATATGGTCATAAATATTGCACATCTTCCAACATATGCTTGCCTTGAATGATCGACCGCTTCCACAGCCATTCTCTTAATATTACTCCCCAACACACGTATAACAATCAATCCTGCCCCCTAATAAGTTCCCATGCCTTCAAAATATAGTTCAACTGAAATATTATAAACCGGAATTGCAATTGGTACTCGTAATTTATTTCCCATGATCTACATTTTAAGTTGATGAAGTGACCATGAAATTGCTCGCTTCTAACCTGCGCGGATTTCCTAAACAGATATGTTTCTGGGACATCCTATTATATATTTCTCTATGCTTGGCATCTGGCATTCGTCGCTTCATTCCCAGAATATTAATCTGACGTAAAACAAATGAATTGGTAACGAAAATATGTCACGTGTTATTTATACAGTATCTTATATTTTACCGTTTTTATAATGAAATAATTCTCTACTTGGTGTGCGATGATTACTTCGCGGTGTTTTGGTTTTAGTTGATTAATTGCGATTATCGTTGTTTATCTCACGTTTTGTGCGTTCTTATCTTATCAATAGCTTAAAACCTCACATTTTGTATTCTATGAAAGCCGTTGTAAAGTGATTTAAGAAGGTCGGTTTGGTTTTGGGTCGTGAGGCTGTTTAATAAAATAAATTGGTTTCTTGGGTTTTACTGATGATGTCGCGGTTCATCGTGAGTGTGGGAAGACGGCAATATGCCTCACGCAAACGTCCGATTAACCAATGTTTCCTTGCCTACCATTGCCCCTCTATAATGTTTCAAAGAACATGCAAATGAGGTATCTTAAAAGTTTTATTTTAAATTTCCAGAAGATCTGTGTTTAAAATTAAGAAGCTTTAAAGCTGTTGTTTTATTTGAAAAAAAAGGTACTTTTCATTAGCTTATGAAACAAGCTCTCTCGAATTATAAACAAGTTATAATATCATAGAATAATCTGTAAAATGTACAGACTCGCTCCAAACAGCCTGAAGCAACTTAAAACCACAATTAGTCAACATTCTTTTGTTGGAAATGCGATTATTAATGACGTAGGAACTGATTTCTTCTAAATTTACAAGTAGTTGGAGCAATGTAGCAACAAATTTGTGCGAGTCGACAATCACCAGCAAACAATTTCATTCAGCTGCTGTGAAAATAAAAATCATTTGAAAAATGTTCAGTTTTATCGCAATTTATAACAAGATCGTTACATAGTGTATCATATTTTTAGCTGCATTTTTAATAAATAAGAACATGGTTTAATATTTGTCCTTAAATGTCGTATAAATAATCTTTAAATTCTAGCAGAATAACAAATCTGCATGAGGTTAATTTTAAGACGACAAACAACAACTCTTCAATATTCGAGCGTTTTCAGAAACTTCGACTTATTCGGACTTAAAAAGCGTCTGTCAATGACGTAACAGTTATGTAAACTGCATTTTTTCTAATCTAAAAACTCTTTCAGCAAACTCATGACCAAATATAGACACATAATTTGCTAAGTAACGTCTTTATAACCAGATGGACTAAAATAAATTGTTTAGAACAAAGAGCGATTACAGCAGGGCTGACTATTTTTGAGAAGTCCTAAAACGATATTGAAGCTAAAATCTAGGCTAAATTTTAAAAAGGTGCTGTTTATAGAATGAAGTTTATTTCTAACAGATGGCCGCTTTGAGTTGTTTTTATAATCGTTTATATTGTGCTTTTAAAAGGTAACAACTTTATGGTCATAAAGGTGATATTTAGAAGTTGTACATATCAACATAGCTTTTTGTGTAATAATTCAGTTTTATAAATAGATCAGTTAAAATGAAAAGCAGACCTTTACTGCAATATAATTGCATTTTGAAGTAAAACACTTGATATTTTTCATGTTTAGCAACATAAGCCAGTTAGTTTATGTTGAAGATGGCGCTTTTTATCCGAGTTTATTCTGTTTTTATCTTTCTTGTTTTCGTCACTTCCGTTCAAGGTCAAGGTGAACAGATTTGTTTGAACTTACAACGTGAACCTTTAGAACGTCCCTTGCCTGTCATCCACCAAGGACCCCCAGGTCGTCGTGGACCGCAAGGTGCTACTGGACCGCAAGGAACTAGGGGAAATTCCGGCCCTCCAGGACAATGTGTTTGTGATCTGAGTGAAGTTGAGCAACTTCGCGAAAGGCTTAATGACATTTCCGGTAAGTGACGTCATAATATACTCATTTCTGCTCAACAAGGTTGTGGTTTTCATGTTTTGATTTTCTTTTTTTAACAATGTTGGTTCAACAAAATTTAACTTAAATTACTTTATAAGGTCGGTATGAAAGAGTTGAACGGATAATAAGGAATGTCATGGACCATATCGGCAGAGGTAAACACAACAAGTCGAATTGGGTTTTTGTGATTTAAAATTTATGAATATACAATATCATTAAGTTTATAAGATTATATAGCAAACAATAAATTGAACTCCTTCATTCGTTGAAGTTGAAGTCTGTCCTCTTGGAATCAAAAGTGGAAGAGTTCAGGATGCTGACATGACGTCATCGTCTGTATATTCGTCGTCTTATGCAGCTCATCGAGGAAGATTGAATGGATCCGGAGTTTGGATTGCTTTATCCTCAAACAGTAAGAACATCTCGAGGAAAACTTCTACTTTAAAACAAAAACCGTGGAAATTGATTATCTCGTGTTGTCACAGACAAACGAGGAGCCTGGATCCAGGTTGACATGAAAGTTAACACAACTTTGACTGGTGTCGTCACTCAAGGAAGACACAGTACCAACCAATGGGTGACCAGATAGAAGATATCATTCGGGAACTTCCCTGATGAGTTGGAATTTATTCAGGATGATGACGGAAACGATATGGTGAGTAATTTGACGTCATTATGTAAAGTACAGTATTTCTGATAGGATTTCCAATCAGTTTTCTTAAAATTTTTTTTGTTTTACAGATTTTTGAAGGAAATACAGACGACAACAGTCACGTTCTCAACATATTTTCGCACCCAATCACAGCAAGATACGTCAGACTTGTGGTGTGGTATTTTACCACACATATTTCCATGCGTATAGAATACGTGACTTGCTAAGATACACATACATGGTGTTATATTTGCGGGGGCCAACGCAAGATTTCATTTTAATTTACATTAAATTTTTGTGTTAATAAAACTCGAAGCTTTATAAGAGCAGTCGGCAGATGGCAGGTGTCCATTAAAACAAATGCAGTGCTGGAAATTAAATGCCATCATAATGAATAGATATGGGTATTTCTGTGAATAATCTAAACTAATATCGCACTTGGACGCATACTATACGCATACGCAACCCTACAACGCTAAAAGAAAATGAGCTGGTTACAAAATAGACCACACAGACCGCGTAACGAACTGAGAAAATATACAAAGTAGCCGAGACAGGAACATCGCAAGACCTTACAGACAAGCCAAAGGCAGAATTAGCTGACAAACGCAACGCTTCACTGCAAAGATTGCAAGACAAATTGTGCAGAACGGCAAGTTATTTAAATTGACTCAGTTAACTTGAAGCCCAAACCACACGTTTCCAATATTCTGGCAACCCGAGGAATGTTGAGACTTATTCGGAAGCCAACTATCGTGCGATTTTGCGGCAACTTAAACCTTTACTTTCTTTTTTTTCGAATCACATGCGAAACTCTTGGTAAGCCGCTATGCGTGACGTTGCACCTGTGTGGGCTGTGATTTTACTTTGAAATTCCTGGACAAATTCCTAACCAAATATGGTCAGATAGTTTTTAAGCTGCATTCCGCAAGCAATTGGCAACAAACAACTTTTTATAGGAAACTAAGCCACAACGTTTTAATACCCAGACATGACCAATGTCCGCATGATTAATGATGTCGATTGCTTTGCTTTATATTTGTTGAAATTCAAGAATGGAAATTACATGAAACTTATACAGTAAAGCGAATCAATTTTCCTTTAAATTCAACTGTGCATGTGCATCTAAATGTTCAGTGATAAAAGCTTTGCTATATATCATGTATCAATCTCGAGATTTATTTAAACTTGACAGGTATAAGTGCCGTGATGTGGCGTTTCCTGCGAAGTGATGAAATGGCTTTCTCTAAAGTCTAAAACCATGATAACCAAAAGGGATCAACAACTTGCAGTGCTTGAGAACAAGGCCATCTTGCTCTTTACTAAGGGCATTGTTTTATGACATTGCTGTAGCTTTCGTAGCGCTCAATGTTGCCATGGTTACAACCGACAAGGAATTGCAAAATATAAAATGTAAAGACAAAGAAAATGAAGATGTAAATACTTATGGTCCTCAAAAATTCCTGATGGTCACAGAACTTTTATTTAAATAAAAAGTTGTTCATAATTTCGGGTGACAACGAACTCCCCATCCTCACCCTTGTTACCCCTCACTGGTAGGGAACTCCCTCATGTTAAGATCCACTGTTTTAAACCATACAGAAAGAAAATATGCGCAGAACGGCAATCCGCTATTAATAGCTTCAGTTATTTTGCAACCACGAAACCACAACTCTGCAACATTCAGGCAATGGCGAGAATTTTAAGACTTATTTGGACTTCGAAGGCAACCATACGTGACGTATTACTTAGGTTTTCTGCATTTTTTTTCATCATTTTCATCGTTTTCATCATTTTTTCAAAGCTACTGTTTTTTCGAACTTCAGCCCTAACTAATCGATCGACGTCGCCATTGGTGATTTATCGATGACATCACTCAAGCGTAACGGAAAGCAACAGTAAGCTAAATTTTGACTAGAAACTACATTTGTCACAAAAAAGCTTTCTTCAACTCTACTAAAAAGTACTATGTTAAAGAAAAAGACTTTAATTAATGTTTAAAATAATTGGAAGCAAAAATATTCTGTAAACATTACTTTCTATTAGTCTCGCAAAATTTCCCGCGTTTTCCAAACCATTGAATGCACATGCTGGAATGTTTACTTTATTGTGAAGTGAGGCATGGCAGGGGAATTTATACTTTATATTGACGTATCCAGAAATTAGAATTAAGTCAATTCCGGATTAACTACGGCTCGCAAGCTGTTGCACAATGTAGTGCAGCACTGGCTAGGCTATTGCCTAGTTATAGGCCACTGTTGAAATTTAGATATGCAATTTACAAATGCCATATCCATTTTTGTGTTGTATTGTTTGTTTTTCGCCATTGATTGTGGGGAACAAAAAGTATGGTGAGAACCTCGTTGTAGACTCGTCAAACAACAAAAATGCTCATAAACAATCAACGAACTGGAAAAAACGGCAACGCACTGAGGGCTTAAAATGTGCAATGTGTGATTTATAGTGGCGCTACAACGATGGAAGGTTAGTACGGCCGCCAAACCCAAATGGTAGTCCCAGGGTGATGGTAAAAATTGTTTAACGTAAGCTGAGGCCTATTCCGAATTTCCTGCTTCACTAGGCAATAGGCTCCGTGATGTGCGGAACTTTGTAATGTTGCTCCGGTGTAGTGCCAAAACCTGTCCTCTATTGTGACGCCATAAATTTAAATCCAATTATAGTTTTGACAGCAGCAGAAAAGTAACAGAGTAGCAGGCAACGCAGTTCGCCTGGTTGGGATAACAAACCCTTTTTCTTTCAATTCTTCTGAGGCTTGAAGTCTCGACAGTTCTTACAAGACAAGAGTTGTGATCGGTATAAATACGTTTGAAGAAGTGCTGATTACAAGATTGTTGTCAGTTTGTGTTTTTATGGCTGTTTGTTTGACTGCTGAGTGCATCATCATCATCAGTGATGTAATTTTAAGACGTTTAATTCAAAGATTAACATAAAACGACTTTCCGTATGCCATGCATAATGTTAACTTGCTCAACGTCAGAAGCAAATTCAAAACTTCAAGTTTATTAGGAGTCATAACAAAGCAACTCATAACTCAAACAAACAGCAAAGGTCAATGGTTTGAAATAACCTCTCGTACGATGACAATTAATTATTACTAAAAATAAACAAAGCTATTGTTACGTGTCTGTGATAACTGCCATTGATAAAATCAGCCTGGGACAGATATTTTCTTTCATAAGGAAATTAAGTTGAGTGGTGACGATGTATTCTTCCAGCAAAAAAATATGATTTTCACGGAATTTACGATAGCCGTGGTTAAGAATGACAGCTTAGTTTACATTCAGCTAGATGCCTTGTGCATTGCAAATTCATGTTCATGACAACGATCATTTAGTTTTTTTATCAATTGTAAGCCTTTGTATTCATTGTGAAGAGAAATCTGGTGCTAACCGTTGTTTCACCTCGGTAAAAAGTCAATTGTGATTAATTAAGTGAAAACAGCAAGTCAAATCGCAAGGGCGTATGCTAAAACAAGATTTATTACAAAGGTGTTCGACGTCTACAGAGATTGCTAGGGCTAGTACAACCAGCAAACTCAGAAGTACCGTACACTACGTTGAACCTTATTTCAAACAAGCAATCACGGTGCATATTTCATGCAAATTATTATAAAGTTTGTAGGATCTGAAGATTTGGCCCAAAATAAATTTTGATTTTATGGTGTGCAAAAATAAAAAACCAAAGAACCTTGGGTGGGCTAAAACATGTCTGGAAGAAACATAGACATAACATATTTTAGTAGCTTACTGTACGACTTACCATTGCAATATTGCATTCATAGGTATCACTTGGCCTCTTCTTTTTTTATAAAAATAACGATTTTTAAACCCACATGACGCTCATTATGTTATCGATTTTTCTCGTTGGTGTCCCACAGCATGGAATTGTCGTTTGTTTCACTTCTTTGTATCGATTATTTTTTACCAAATGCACTAGGTATTATAATTGAAAACTTCTCTACTGGTATATTGGGTACATAAATCACGTCCACAATCAATTAAAGTCGAGCCTGGTAGCACATCATTTTAATATAAGTTCCACCCACGAAGTTAATTCATTATTATGTTGTCATTAAACGATGAAATACCTTTAGCTGGTTGTGGAGCCTAAATTAGACTGGGGATATTCAGATGTATGAAGTAATTTCAAACTTGCATTTGATCCAAAACTTCACCGATCAAAAGTATTTTCGGGCTGAACTTTGCGAAGCCAGTTAGATTTTTACACGAAATTAGTCAGATTTGTTTGCAGTCAGGGGCATGGTTAAACATTCAGGTTCACTGAAAAAATCGTCAAATTTCAACCAATGAAAAATCGTTTGCAATAATTAATCAGCTACTCCCGCTCAAGTGGAGTTCCTCAAATTGTGACAAAAACAATTCGGACCATTTCGTTATAATTACAAGTTAGTCGAGCCCAAAGTAATAGATAACAAATGGTTATTTTCTTTTCTCAAATAAATCGATTTCTTTTAAACGAGACATGATTCGATCAATCTTTTCCTTGCTTGGTGCAGCAAGCGGCAGACGAGTTGGGCCAACTGGTAGACCGGTGACAGCTTGCATGACCGCTTTGTTCACACCGACATCGAAACCTGAATACAGTAAAAATTCCAAAGATTATTTCAAGCGGTACGGGAGCATTTCTGTGGAAAAGAACAAGTCAAAAAGAAAGCTCAGAAATTTGCTATTAGAACTGCAAAGCAAGCAGATTAAAGTAAACTGCCCAACCAAAATTATCAAGAAAGTAGGTGCAGACAACTAGCATTTGATTATAAAAAAGCGACCTTCATCGAACATCACTCCAATCATATTCGCAGAGATAATCTGATCCTTCGTCGCCTCTTTGAAGTTCCCCGCTCTTGCTGCTTTAAATATTCTGCTGTAGATCATTCCTGAGTAGTTGTAAGTGCCGATGCCGGCGTGAGCACCAAGAAGCAAAGCGCTGACGAATTGCCGATCGAAAGAACAGATAGAATTGTGCAAACTTAATGTGCCGTGGCCAGCAGTCAATTTTCATAAAAAAGCTTGAAAAAAGGACAGGAAATTTGCTGAAAACCTTCACCTGGTCCTTTCCATAGCAGAGACTGAGCTTGTCAGCAAATTTATCGACACATCTTGCGAATGTTGGGAGGTCAAACGAGGTGAATTTAATTCCTCCAAAATTAGAAATTTTCAGCTACATTTAAACAGGAAAAAATGCAAAATGCAGCGATATGGTGTGAACAAAGGTACGATGGATAAAATGGGAGATTGAAGCGACACGTATGTCAGCGTCAGTACGACAGTATTACTACCGAACAGATGTGTGCTTGAAAAATTCCCGCGGACTTAAGATTGACTCTCGCTTCTCGCTGCTTGCGAATTTCAGACATCAATTCCAAGCACCCCAGTTCAGCAATAAAACTTCAGAAAGGCCGGTTGGAAGTTTTTAAGCCTCATTACCAACGAGTCGTCGTCAGGCTTGCCGTCGCTTGATCTTCCAAATCCGGACCAGGCTTACTAAGAACTCTGCAGCAGCTCCATACATCATGACATGCGTGTGAAGCTTCGCCTAGCATAAGAATTTGATTAGTTAGCCATTTGGCATTCGATTTTGACCTATAGACTGTTTGGTTATACACATCATAATCTATCTATCACAACCTTTTCTCTGGTCTAAACTGTAACCTAGGCTTCTCTGTCGATGTTCCTGAAAGTGTAATTGAAGAGAAACCTGAAATAACTAAGCTAACATAATAAAGTCCAAACATTGAAACAAATTAAGTTTTTACAACAAAACAGTTTAGGTAATAAAATAAATTCATGAACGAACTGAAGTTTCGTCGTTCAACAATGGACTTCGCGAGTAAGATGTTATTTTGTACAACCAATTGATCATTTGCTTTAGTTGCTTACAAACAAATTTTAACACGATGCTTATGAGACTTAATACAATGTTTTAAGCAACAGAATAAAAGATTAAACATATGAATATATTTATATATATATATATATATTTATTATGATATATATATATATATATATATATATATATATATTTATGAATAGAGTGACCATAACGCAGAGAGTAGCCGACCAACAGAGGAGCATCCACCAAAGGAGGGCTTCAAACACGACTCAAACGAATTAACCTCGGAACAGCAGAAGAAAAGAGGGAACAAAAGAAAAGACATAAGCGGGGACTCAACAGAAAATCAAGAGAAACCGGAAACACAACGAAGTAAGATAGATCATATGCCATATGACTTTGCCGATTTGCTAATAGACGAAATTACAGACGTCCGATGTGCATCCAAAAACTACGTTCAAATCCAGAAAAGTAACGACCCAGGGAAAGAGGCTCCACAATTTGAAGAACCGGTTTACTGTACGGGATGTAATGGAGCTTTAATAAGATGTAATTGTGTTACGTTGTTTTCTGCTTGGTTTGACGTGCCTTTGTATTTTCTGCCTTCGGCCAGAAGCACTGATAATTGCGATTACGCCTTGCCCGTTGTCGAACGTGTGTCATTCTACCGATGCCTTTACTACTGTGTAGACGTGCCTAGTTTTTACCATTTTATGAAATACAATCGTATAATTAACTGCAGGTCCCTTCGAACCAGCACTAGAAAAAGGCCGGTTACAATTGCACCGATTTCTCGTTCCAATTAGTAAAAAATAGATACAAGTCATGTTATTTTAAATGCTGCGACATTACGTACAAACCGAACCCAAGTGAACTCAATTATACTATAAATTAAAGATTGTACCCTTTTTCTGAGTTTTTTAATTTAGAATGCTTTTGGAAGTAGCCTACTCTGTGTTTTTTTCCGAAACTTATACGATCATTTTTTTCTCGTTTTTCTTATTATTTTTTATTAAGCGTGCCTTAACACCGTTTGAGAGCGTTTAATAAACAAAAACAAGGCTTGGAAGAAGCGTTCATTTAATCTTTTATTGAATAACAATATTGACCTATATAAACAATGATAGCAGAGCAATTATAATGCCCTAAAAATTAATTTAAATTGGGGTTGGATTATCTCAAAGTAGGTTTGGATACTTGCTGTATGTGAATGTTGCAGAGGCCAAAAAAGTAAAAAAATACATTTTCTGTTTCCTGAAATATCAAGTCGTGATTTGTTAGATCCGCTGTCAGCTAAGTCTGTTGATACGGAAATCACGTTGTAAAAGAATGCTAAAAAGAATTTTGCATTTTTATGATAAATTTTATGATAAATGATACACCATTTACTACCAAAGAGATACGAAAATTCAGAACACGCAAATAGTATCTTGGTTTTCCTTTGTTTTTATTTTGGAACTTTGATTGCCTTATCCTATTGTGCACTGATTAAGATAATATTCTTCTTTCGTTGCCTAGTCGACCTAATTTTTGAGTCCAGACTGATGGCAACCCTGCGTATAAGCGTATGACTCATTTTTTACAATTAAGCGAAAATATTTGAATAGGTTTAATTGTTTACTGAGTTTATTCAAACATCAACGAGTTTCATGTTATTTTCATGGCATATAATTTCGTTCCTATGTCAGTGTAATTAAAATGTTTTGCCCAATTATTTCATTTATTGTAAGAAATCAGGTTAGTACATTCAGCAAATCTTTTTGAGCGCTCAAAGCCGGCTTTGCGTGTCGCTTCAACTTCCCATCAACCATTCATAACTCTGTTCACACCATATCGCTATATTTGCCTGTTTTCTTAATTAAATGTAGAAATAAAACTCAACGCTTTGATAAACATACGACCAAACAAGTCAAATAAAATATCTTAAAATGATATCATGCGATAAACTTGTTATACACAAGCATGTTTTCACCCAAATAAAGCTTATTCGGGAACACATTCCCAAGCTCGTTACTAAAGAGAAAATACTATAAAACTGGCTTGGTTCATGGTTGTCTAAAGTTTGTCGCGATTGCCTGTGGCTATTGACGTATAGTAAGCAAATGATTGCGTGCTATGACAAGCAAGCAATTTCGTGCTCTGTAACAGAGCACTATCTTGTGCATCAAGGCAACGAATCGGATGTGAGGAAGCGGGAAGTAAAATATTGCACGGCACTTTGTTTATCTCAACACTTAGTTGCTCGAAAAGTAAAAGCTTATTGAAACATTAGTAGCTGTGCTGTTTTCTTAGGAGAAGTGTTGTTTTAAGAAGTCTATTTTTTTCAAAGAAAGTGTCACAGTGTAAACAAACAAGCATTTAAGTGATACTTGCTTTCGTTAAATTTTATTGTTTTCCTCCGTGCTGTAGTGATGACGATGAGGATAGGGACGCTGGAGAACGGGGTTTTCCCACTTTTGTTGATGCGGGAGCGCTTACAAATAGCTTTTTGCTATAAAAGCTCAATTTGAAGATGCTGTTTTGTATTAAATTAATCTTCTGGTTGAACAAATTTAATTATGCATCAAATGGTCAGCTAGGGGGCAGGTTCCTTGCAAACCAATTAAGGATTTTCAGCAGTGCATGACTCCCATACAATAGAGCACTGATACCAATAACCTTTCTATTCTTTTAGTCTAACACGGTATTACAGCGGATTGGCAGCTGAAGCGTCATCTATTTCAAGTCGACCCAAAATGAGTAAATTGTTTTTCTTTGTTGGATTTCTACTTCTTGTCAGTTTGACTGAAATTTCGTCTATTTTCTCACATGGAGTTCACCGGTAAGACAATTCCTCAAATACAGTTGAGCAGTTAGATTTACTGCTTACATATACACACTTTTTTACGTTGTTTTTGGAACCTATATAAAGTATTTTTAAGCAGATATGAAAACAAGTCTCTATTTAATCATTTACAAATAACAACTACCCACACATACGTCACAATAGAAGAAGGTGCTGTAGATTTATAATTATACTTTTAATAGCTTTTAAAAATTTGATCCATTTAATACATATGCAGAAAAGTGCGTCATGGCTATAATTTTATGGAAAAGATTGACACAGGTAAATTGTACGTTGTTCGGTGGACATTCTTGTTTAAATGGTAACTTTAAATTTTGTATTAATAAAAATTGATATATCTGCAATACTAATATGGTCTTACATTTTTGTACGTGTAGATTATGGTTTATATGTGAAATCATGATGACGTTTAATCTCGAATGCTCTGCAATTTTATGAACAGAGATCAACAATGAATTAACGAACACGCAGCATCGAGCACGACGAAACGTTGCGGAAGAAGAAGACGATCATGAATTGGGCCCGCGCAATGGCAAATAAAATATCATTTGCGTCAACTGTTTGGCGTTGTATTTATTTGCAAAGTTATTTGACGAATATAATAAATACGTCAGTGTGCACACCAAACGTTGCATCTCTTTAATCTGGAAAATATAATTAGGCATTAATTAATCGGAAATCACGTTGTAAAAATCGTGAAAAACTTTTTATCTTTTCATGTTAAATTGCCTACTTCGTGTGCCACTGGCAAGTCAATTAAAGGTTTTTAGCAGTTACGCACATATACAGCGTTGTATATCATTAGAGTGCGTACACTTGTTCAGCACACAGCACGGTATAACAGTGTAGATTGTCAGTTGAAATAACCTTTGTTTGAAATCGAAGCAAAATGAACAAATTGCTTTTCTTCGTTGGACTTCTACTTCTTCTCAGTTTCACTGAAGTTTCGTCGTTCAACGGTGGACCTCCCGGGTAAGATGTTATTTTGTACAACCAATTGATCAGTTGCGTTAGTTGTTTACAAACATAAATTTATGCTTATGAGACTTAACACAATGTTTTAAGCAACAGATTAAAAGGTTAAACGTATCTTTCAACCACTAAAAATAACGTTACACACTTGCTACGATGAATACAAGTGTTAAAGATTTATAACTTTGTACTTTAAATAACTTTTTAACACTTTGATTTATTCAATGTAACATGTAGAAAATTGCGTCCTGGCTATACTTTAATGGAAAGGATTAACACAGGTAAACTCTATGTATTGCTTTGTACTTTGTTCATGTGACGTTCGTGTTTATATAATAACTTTAAATTTTGTTTTGATAAAAAAAGATATATCGGCGATACTAATATGGTCTTACGTTTTTGTACGTGTAGATTATGGTTTATATGTGAAATCATGATGGCGTTTAATCTCGAATATTTTGCAATTTTATGAACAGAGATCAGCAATGAATTAACCGACACACAAGATCGAGCAAGACGAAACGTTGCCGAAGAAAAAGACGGTGATTGGCCTGGATGCGCGCCTAGTTGTCGCAAATAAAATTCCTTTGTGTCAATAGGTTGTCAGTGTAATTTTTTGCAAAGTTATTTGGCGAATCTAATGAATATAACAATGTGCACACCAAATCATGCTTCTCTTTAATTTGGAAAATATGATTACTCATTCAGACGACCGTGAAATTAGCCAAATAATATCAAAAATAATAAATAAAAAAAGTATTCAACTATATACCGGTGTTTGAAAACACGAGTTATAGAGCAAAAAAAGGAAGAAATTCAGTTTTAAAAAATTACCTATAATTGTTGACCTATATCAACAATTATAGCAGAGCAATTATAATGCCCTAAAAAATTAATTTAAATTTGAGTTGGATTATCTCAAAGTAGGTTTGGATACTTGCTGTATGTGAATGTTGCAGAGGCCAAAAAAGTGAAAAAATACATTTTCATTTTCCTAAAATATCAAATCGTGATTTGTTAGTTCCCCTGTCAGCTAAATCTGTTGATACAGAAATCACGTTGTAAAAAATTGGGAAAAAGAATTATATCTTTTTATGTTAAATCGCCTATTTCTTGTGCCCTTCACAAATCAGTTAAAGGCTTTTAACAGTGACGCACATATACAGCATTGCATATATAATTAGAGTGCGTATACTTGCTCAGCACACAACTGGGCATAATAACGTAGATTGTCAGTTGAAATAATCTTTGTGTGAAATCGAAGCAAAATGAACAAATTGCTTTTCTTCGTTGGACTTCTACTTCTTCTCAGTTTCACTGAAGTTTCGTCGTTCAACGGTGGACTTCGCGGGTAAGATGTTACTTTGTACAACCAATTGATCAGTTGCGTTAGTTGCTTACAAACATAAATTTATGTTTATGAGACTTAACACAATGTTTTAAGCAACAGATTAAAAGGTTAAACGTATCTTTCATCCACTAAAAATGACGTTACACACTTGTTACGATGAAGACAAGTGTTAAAGATTTATAACTATTTACTTTAAATAGCTTTTTAACACTTTGATTTGTTCAATGCAACATGTAGAAAATTGCGTCCTGGCTATAATTTAAAGGAAAGGATTAACACAGGTAAACTCTATGTATTGCTATGTACTTTGTTCATGTGACGTTCGTGTTTAAATGGTAACTTTAAATTTTGTATTAAAGAAATAGATATATCTGCAATACTAATATGGTTTTACATTTTTGTACGTGTAGATTATGGTTTGTATGTAAAATCATGATTGCATTTAATCTCGAATGTTCTGCAATTTTATGAACAGAGATCAACAACGAATTAACCGACACACAAGATCGAGCAAGACGAAGTGTTGCCAAAGAAAAAGACGAAAAAAGATTCGAGCCTAAATATGGCAAATAAAATACCATTTGTGTCAATAGGTTGGCAGTGTAATTTTTGCAAAGTTGTTTGGCGAAAGTAATAAATATGACAATGTGCACACCCAATCATGCATCTCTTTAATTAGGAAAATATGATTACTCATTCAGACGACCGTGAAATTAGCCAAATAATGTCAAAAATAATAAATAAATAAATTATTCAACTATATACCGGTGTTTGGATACACGAGTTATAGAGCAAAAAAAAGGAAGAAATTCAGTTTTAAGAAATTACCCAATAGGTTTCTAGAACGTGAAATCAATAATATTGCTTTCTTTTGTTGACAATAAAGAAGCATCATACAGACACCCCCTGACCACACTTTGGGTGCTTTGCAACATCTAGTAAATATGACAACTTTGAACGGATATACACTGCATTGTGTGTTTTGTTAAGTATATGACATAAATGCTTGAGTTAAGTTTGATTGTTCAAGGCAAAAGAAATGATCAGTTCAAATATACCAAACACAAAACACACAGCATTGTCTTTCCGATATGATATGATATGATATGATAAGATACATTACGATATCCTTAAAAAGTAACAACGAAAACATTTATCACGTATTTAATTGTTTATCAGCTTACAATGCGACGATTTGTTTAAGCAAACATTGACGTCTGAACTCAATTCATCATCCCAGCAAGCAAACAGCACGATAACGCATGTTCCGACAAGCTTTTGCGTTTGGATCAGAGTGTTAAGACAAATGTTTCTTTCTTTCCGCTTCTTCACATCTGCTTCTTTTATTCACGAGATAAATTGATGATAAGTGACAAAGTGACATAGCAGTACTATCATTTCATTGAATCATTTGCTTGCTATGCGTTGAAATATACGTTTGTTAACTGTCCTGCTAGATGTTCGTAAATCGTTTGTATTTACCAGTAGTTAACTGAATAATGTGGTGGTAGCGTAAATATAACTCTAAATTGTTTACCTGTAACAGCAATAATTGTAGAAAAGTTGTATAAATTTGTTGATTTCAAAGTCACTTACCCGATTATTCCAACTCCATACCACCCAGAAACCTCAGTCAAACTCAAAACAAGTAAAAGTCCAACAAAGAAAAACAGTTGTTCATTTTGCTTCAAGTTTAAACAAATGTGACTTTAACAGTCGTTAACACTGTTATAAACAAATCAGAACGCAGAGAAATTCAAGAATTAAAATTCTATTTACATGCGGTGTTGCGTGTGCAACAAACACTGCTAATGAATTATAGTGTTACACAATTCACTTTTTCGATAAAACACGAATTTGACAAGAAATGATTGCGCTTAATCACATTGGCCTTCAACGTGGTTTTGAAGACATCTGGATTACGTTTCAACATCCCATTATAAGAAATACCGCAATAAAATCCGTTATGATTTACCTGTTTTGTAAGCATTTAGAGAATTTGGTGATATTTTAACGGCGTGCACTAATTTCATATGTACTCACGTTGACTTAACAAATATTTTCATGGGTTTAAGGGTCTTTGCTACAATACAGGAGCTCGGAAAGTTGGAACAAGCGTTCATTTTCTCTTTTATTGAATAACAATTTAACCTATATAAACAATGATAGCAGAGCAATTATAATGCCCTAAAAAATTAATTTAAATTTGGGTTGGATTATCTCAAAGTGTGTTTGGATACTTGCTGTATGTGAATGTTGCAGGGCCCAAAAAAGTGAAAAAATACATCTTCATTTTCCTAAAATATCAAATCGTGATTTGTTAGTTCTGCTGTCAGCTATAAGTCTGTTGATACGGAAATCACGTTGTAAAAGAATGATGAAAAGAATTTTATCTTTCATGTTAAATCGCCTACTTCGTGTGCCACTGGCAATTCAGTTAAAGGTTTTTAGCAGTGACGCACATATACAGCATTGCATATAATTAGAGTGCGTATACTTGTTCAGCACACAGTTGGGCATAATAGCGTAGATTGTCAGTTGAAATAACATTTGTTTGAAATTGAAGCAAAATGAACAAATTGCTTTTCTTCGTTGGACTTCTACTTCTTCTCAGTTTCACTGAAGTTTCGTCGTTCAACAATGGTGGACTTCGCGGGTAAGATGTTACTTTGTACAACCAATTGATCAGTTGCGTTAGTTGCTTACAGGCATAAATTTTAACACGATGCTTATGAGACTTAATACAATGTTTTAAGCAACAGATTAAAAGATTAAGCCTATTTTTCAACCACTAAAAATGATGTTACACACTTGTTACGATGAATACAAATGTTAAAGATTTATAAGTTTGTACTTTAAATAGCTTTTTAACCCTTTGATTTGTTCAATGCAACATGTAGAAGAGTACTTCATGGCTATGATTTAAAGGAAAGGATTAAAACAGGTAAACTGCTTGTATTGCTATGTACTTTGTTCATGTGACGTTCGTGTTTAAATGGTAATTTTAAAAATTGATATATCTGCAATATTGATATGGTTTTATATTTTTGTACGTGTAGATTATGGTTTATATGTGAAACCATGATGGCGTTTAATCTCGAATGTTTTGCAATTTTATGAACAGAGATCAGCAATGAATTAACCGACACACAGGATCGAGCACGACGAAATGTTGCCGAAGAAAAAGACAGTTATGGACCGCCTAGTGGGATGTCCGCCTAGATGTGGCAAATAAAATATCATTTGTGCCAATAGGTTGGCAGTGCATGTAATTTTTTGCAAATTTATTTGACGAATGTAATAAATATGACAATGTGCACACCCAATCATGCATCTCTTTAATTTGGAAAATATGATTACTCATTCAGACGACAGTGAAATTGGCCAAATAATGTCAAAATAAATGAATAAAATAAAGCATCTAACTATATACCGGTGTTTAAAAACACAAGTTATAGAGAGAAAACAGGAAGAAATTCAATTTTAAGAAATTACCCATGCCCAACAAGTTTCTAACAACGTGAAATCAATAATATTGCTTTCTTTTGTTGACAGCAATGAATTAACCGACACACAGGATCGAGTAAGGCGAAATGTTGCGGAAGAACAAGACGTTGAATTGGGCCCGCGCAGTGGCAAATAAAATATCATGTGTGTTAACAGTTATGCGTTGTATTTATTTGCAAATCTATTTGAAGAATATAATAAATATGAAAATATGCACACCCAAACGTTGCATTACTTTAATTTGGAAAGTATGATTAATTAATTTTGCCGTGAAATTGGCTAAATCAGGTTTTCCCAAGCTTTTGGGGCCACGGACCCTTATTCGTAAACATTTTTTTCTTGGACCCCAACCTTATGTCGTATCAATTTTTGTGCCTAACCAACGAGGAAAGGTAATTTAAACCCGAAAATAAATAACACTAAATCATGTTTATTAACAACAATGAAAACATCAATGCGTTGTATTTGGTTGTTTTTACTACACAATATATCTATCTATTCTGGAATCAATTTGAGACAAGTGTGGCAAAATAATATTTCGCACCATTGTTTGTTTGGTTTTCGTGTGTTTTCCCACGCTTTTATTTTTGTTAGTTAATTAACAGTTAGCTTTTATTCTGTTTGTTATCACCTTGATTTCTTTTGTCCACTGCCTTATTTCATGTTGTTCTCTTTGGCGCCTCAAGTGTTTCGATGTGGTCGAACGCGGAATTATTGCGTGTCCTTTATCGGTTGGTGTCCCGCATTGGCTTCAGGCGGGAGGGGTTGCCTTCCTGAAACAACGTGGCCTTCGAGGTCAGTCTAGATACGAGCGTTCAGGACGAGGACCTGTCGTTTTGGTTGGTCCTCGGATCTGCTCTTGTTGCTTTGATTGTATTTTATCGACTTGATTTGAACGTGTGTCCCGAACGTTAAGCCCCAAACGGAGAGGAGTGTTTTTAATGTCTTATGAAAATACAATCGAGCTACATTGAAAAACGTTCGTTGGCTTTCAGTGGGCTGTTAAAGCGGTAGAAAACGTACCTGGCAAAGTGAACTCGTAAATCAGAATCTACGGCGAGTCTGGACCCCCAGTGCAGCCATCACCGATCCCAGTTTGGAAAATCCTGAGCTAAATAAAATCCAACATAAAAAAATAAAGTACTGTATTCAATTTTGTACTGGTACTTAAAGACAAGAAATACAGAGACCAATCAGCAAGTATCTAAATTTTAAGAAATTACACTTACGAAATTACCTTATTAACACAATTCTTTTAGTACTGCAATGACTCACGTTTCAACATCCTATTATAAGAAACACTGCAATAAAATCCGTTATGATTTACCTGTTTTGTAAGCATTTAGCAAATTTGGTGTTATTTTAACGTCGTGCACTAATTTCGTATATACTCACGTTGACTTAACAAATACTTTCATGGGATTAAAGGTCTATGCTAAAATGCAGGGGCTCGGAAAGTTGGAACAAGCGTTCATTTACTCTTTTATTGAATAACAATATTGACCTATATAAACAATGATAGCAGAGCAATTATAATGCCCTAAAAAATTAATTTAGAGTCAGGTTTGATTATCTCAACGTGTGTTTGGATACTTGCTGTATGTGAATGTTGCAGAGGCCAAAAAAGCAGGCTTGTCCATGGGAATGGGATTCCCACGGGAATCCCATGGGAAATGTCCCATGGGATGTGATGGGATGGGACAGCACGAATTGCAATTCCCATGGCATTGAAAATTTGCTAAATGAGCACAGTGACTCGGAATATGAGTACCAATGATAATAAATTGTCATAGATAGACAACTTTTCTGAACTTTAAAGTTAACAAAGTCAATAAATTTTGTCGTTTTGTATCTCTCTTTGTACATGTAGTCAATTCTAATAGACATTAGACTTAAATTTCCATAAATTTAATAACATTTATTGAATTGTATTTTGATGGGATGGCATGGGATGGGATGGGATGGGACAGGCATGAATTGCTATGGGATGGGATGGGATGGGACAGAAAAAAATGTCCCATGGACAAGCCTGCAAAAAAGTGAAAAAATACATCTTCATTTTTCTGAAATATCAAATCGTGATTTGTTAGTTCTGCTGTCAGCTAAGTCTGTTGATACGGAAATCACGTTGTAAAAGAATGGTAAAAAGAATTTTGTCTTTTTATGTTAAATCGCCTACTTCGTGTGCCCCTCGCAATTCAGACAAAGGCTTTTAACAGTGACGCACATATACAGCATTGCATATAATTAGAGTGCCTATACTTGTTCAGTACACAGCTGGGCATAATAGCGTGGATTGTCAGTTGAAATACCCTTTGTTTGAAATCGAAGCAAAATGAACAAATTGCTTTTCTTCGTTGGACTTCTACTTCTTCTCAGTTTCACTGAAGTTTCGTCGTTCAACAATGGTGGACTTCGCGGGTAAGATGTTACTTTGTACAACCAATTGATCTGTTGCGTTAGTTGCTTACAAACATAAACTTTAACACGGTGCTTATGAGACTTAATACAATGGTTTGAGCAACAGATTAAACGATTAAAAGTATCTTTCAACTACTAAAAATGATGTTACACACTTGTTACGATGAAGACAAGTGTTAAAGATTTATAACTATATACTTTAAATAGCTTTTTAACACTTTGATTTATTCAATGCAACATGTAGAAAAGTGCTTCATGGCTATGATTTAAAGGAAAGGATTAAAACAGGTAAACTGCTTGTACTGCTATGTACTTTGTTCGGGGACATTCTTGTTTAAATGGTAATTTTAAAAATAGATATATCTGCAATATTGATATGGTTTTATATTTTTGTACGTGTAGATTATGGTTTTATTTGTGATATCATGATGGCGTTTAATCTCGAATGTTTTGCAATTTTATGAACAGAGATCAGCAATGAATTAACCGACACACAGGATCGAGCAAGACGAAACGTTGCCGAAGAAAGTGACGGTTATGAGTGCCCGCGTTGCGTTATGCGTTGACGAATGTGATAGATATGACAATGTTCACACCCAATCATGCATCTCTTTAATTTGGAAAATATGATTACTCATTCAGACGACCGTGAAATTGGCCAAATAATGTCAAAATAAATGAATAAAATAAAGCATCTAACTATATACCGGTGTTTGAAAACACAAGTTATAGAGAGAAAACAGGAAGAAATTCAGTTTTAAAAAATTACCCAACAAGTTTCTATCAACGTGAAATCTATAATATTGCTTTCTTTTGTTGACGATAAAGAAGCATCATACAGACACCTACCATACCATACTACCTACCATACTTGTATATAGTACTTACCATACTTTGGGTGCTTTGCAACATCTAGTAAGTATGACAACTTTGAACGGGCTATACACAGCACTGTGTGTTTTGCTACGTATGAGATAAATGCTTGAGTTAAGTTTTATTGTTCAAGACAAAAGAAATGATTCTTTCAAATATACCAAACACAAAACACACCGCATTGTCTTTCCGATATGATATGATGGGATAAGAAACATTACGATAAGAAGCCTTCAAAAGTAACAACGAAAATATTTATCACGTATATATTTGTTTATCAGTTCACAATGCGACGATTTGTTTAAGCAAACACTGACGTCTGAACTTAATTCATCATCCCAGCAAGCAAACAGCACGATAACGCATGTTCCGACAAACTTTTCCGTTTGGATCAGAGTGTTAAAACAAATGTTTCTTTCTTTCCGCTTCTTCACATCTGCTTCTTTTATTCAAGGGATAAATTGATGATAAGTAATAGAGTGACATAGTAGTACTATCAATGCACGAAATCATTTGTGTGCTATAAGTCAATAGCTATAGGGAGTCGCATTTTTAAGACGTTAGACAACATGAACCAAGCTCTTTTGATGTATTGTCTTTTGTTACTAGTTGTAAGTTAGCAAATATTATCATTTTACGATATTTTATTTCATTTCTTGCGTCATATGTTTATCGAAGCCTCATTAGTAGGGCGATTATTTTTTGACTTGTCAAAAAAAGTCAAAAATTTGTCAAATTTACAGCGTTAGGTCAAAAATTGTCAAAATTGTTTCAAAAGTCAAAATTTTTTACCAAGTCAAAATTGCTTACAAATTGCATTGTCGTGGTGTCGTAGAGGTTGCACTGTAGGTGAACTTGTCATTTTACATTGCACACCTTGCAGCCTACTTTATACTGTTGTAAATGGCCCATTGTCTACTTATTGTGAATCAGCTCTTGCTTCGGTTTTGCTTTAGATACTTCATGTATCTTTAGTTTAGACCAGTGGTTCCCAACCCTTTTTGGTGTCGGGGCCGAATTTCAAACTTCAGAGTAGCCTACGTATGGAGTCGCATGAAAACACTCAAGTAATTAGAACGAAAATTTTAAAGCATGAAAGCATGTACCAACGAATAGCAACACTAACAAGAAAAATAACACAAATCAATTTAATGTCCAACTTGACTCCAACTCTAACTGAAAAGTCAAAAAATAATCGCCCTAATTATTATATACAGATTATTTATATTTTTTGAGGGATTTTCAGGTGTCAATGAGAGCCGCAAGAAGGCTTGGTACCGCATGCGTCTCTAAGAGCTGCGGTTTGGAATCACTGGTTTAGACAAATGTATTGAACAGTTTTTGTTGTGTTTTAGTTCCAGCTTTTTTGGCAGTGATTTGTAATTAGCACATTTCCCTTTTCAGAATAGGCTAGGTCTGTGTTCACATTTTTGCCCTTCTTTACAACAATAAACTTTAACTTTTTGTACAATAATGGGTAATTTAACTACTTGAAATCTTCATACGTCAAAATTTGTCAAAAAAAAGTTTTTTTATGTCAAAATTTGTCAAAATTTTCAATTTCTAGGTCAAAAACTATCGTTTTTTAGGTCAAAAAATAATCGCCCTACTCATTACCAACGAGTCGTCGTCAGGCCTGCCGTCGCTTGATCTTCCAAATCCGGACCAGGCTTACTAAGAACTCTACAGCAGCTCCATACATCATGACATGCGTGTGAAGCTTCGCCTAGCATAAGACTTTGATTAGTTAGCCATTTGGCATTCGATTTTGACCTATAGACTGTTGGTTATACAGTTCATAACCTATTACAACGTTTTTTCAGGTGTTCCTAAAAGTTTACTACTCTGTCGGTGTTCCTAAAAGTGTAATTGAAGAGAAACCTGAAATAACTAAACTAACATAATAATGTCCAAACATTGAGACAACTTAAGTTTTTACAACAAAACAGTTTAGGTAATAAAATGAATTCATATTATCAACACTACAACAAGACTGCATGCTGGCACACTGTCACAACGAATTTAACCAGCCAACTGAAAATATCACTTGACATACCAAATGTTTTCACACGTGTTCTGATTGTCAACACGTTTGCAACATGTTCCACCCGCTCTTGGTGTTTTCTATGTGTTGCAGGAGTGTGACACCTGACACTTTACAGCTTCTAAAGCACACAGCAGCAGCCTACTGCAACATTGAAAAAACGCACAGAAACGCAAGCACAGCATAGTTTGTGTTGTATCAAGTGTTATGTTGATGGAAAAGCCTTGACAGTGTATAGCTTCTTTTTTCATTTACTTTTGTAAATAAAATCGTACGATTTTGTAAAAGAATCGCTTACTTCGTGTTTAATTAAAACGTAATTACTTACAATGCTTATGTCAATAAGAGGTCAAAAAGTTAAAATTGAAATGTTAAAATTTTCTTTGTCCTGAAATATCAAATCGTGATTTAGTAGTTCCGCTGCTAACTAAGTCTGTTCATATGAAAATCACGTTTTGGAAGAAAATTTGTCTGCATCGTGACTTGTTGCAAATCCAGCTGAAGGGTTTTAACAGTGACGCAATCATAGCTATGTGTACAAGCAGATTGCGTTTTCGTGCACGGCCCAATGTACGTCATTACAGATCAGATCAGCAGGCGAAGCATATCTTTGAAACTAAAGCAACATGAACAAATTCATTTTCATCGTTGAACTTCTACTTATGGTCAGTGTGACTGAGGTTTTTTGGGTTTCTGCTAAATATCCCAGACAAGAGTTTCCCTCAAATATACTCCATAATGAGTAGTTTATACGTTTATTGCTTAGAGCCTTAGACATATACATAAATTTCACGCGATGTTTTTGGGGCTTGAAATTATTTAACAGCAGACAAAAAACAACATATATCGATTTTAATCAAGAACAAATGACAATTTGAAACTTGTTATAATAAAAGAATTTCAAGATTTTGTGGTTTTATTTGGTATTTTTAATAAATTTCACTTTCACTTTCTTCTTACATATCAATATGCAAAAGACCAGTATATACTGATTTCAGATATCCAAGTTTCAGGAAAAAGTTTGACACAGGTCAATTTTATCACATAAAAAATATTCTTTATCAAAAAAAAATATTGATCTGTTTTACATAGACAACAAAAAAAATTAATCTGCGAAAGTGGTGAGGTTTTTCATATTTTATGTAGTTTAGTTTATTTTAGCATTTCAATAACTTCAACTTCAATTTCTTCACAACCTGTGGAATTTTATGAGCAGTTATCAGCAATGAATTAACCGGCACAGTAAACCGAGCTCGACGAAATGTTGCAGAAGGAAGCTCATGATTGGAGGCCGCGGGGTAGCAAATAACTTTTCATGTGCAGTAACAGTTTATCGGTGTAATTGCTTCATTACGTATAACACATTTTGACAAACAATTGCAACAAATAAACATAATAAACCTAACAATATGCACACCAAATCAAGTATCTTTTGGAATGTATTTATTCATTCAAACTGCATGCCGTGAATTTAGTGATCACAGTTTCTGATTGTTCAGTCAGTTATTTATTTTTTGTTTAGTTATTTCTTTTTAGTTGAAGTTGCCTAATAGTTCTCGGAATATTCATTTAATTATAGTTATTCGCAGTTCGAAAAAGTTACTTCATATCGCTTTTTATTTGCTGTTAAAGTCAAAACTTAAAATTTATTCTTAAGTATTTGTGCAATTTTGTATACATTCGTGTAAATTTAAATAAATACAGTACATAACAATACAATCTAAAACAAGTTCATAAAACTCATAAGAAAAACTTAGTTCATACAAAATAAAGCATAATTAATTTTAATTGAATTCAAACAATATCTTATAAATTAAAATAACTTCCAATTAATTTATATAACAAGTTCAAAAAAATAAAATGCGCAATAAACTTGAAACGCACTTGAATACGTAGACCTGTGGCATAAACGAAGATTTGAACACAAGGTATCAAGAAGAACAGCCCCACCGCCCCAGCTTGTTCCTATATAGTACCAATCGTCTTATCAAGGCGGTCCGAGATGCAAGTGTCTTGTGTAATGCTGATTTCATGCATAAGTAGTTTTTCCAAATTTGCACGTATTATGAGGTGCACATCGATCGTTAAGCTTCTTGCATTTTGACGAAGCATTTTGGAAAATATAAGTTTACATAAGTATAAGCTCTAGGTTTACAAAGAAACCTTGCTTATATAATTATAGCTATAATAAGCTACTGCATTAACATATTCAATTTCTCCTCACTCAAAGCTCTTCATAATCTATTCGCCAAGTTTTTCATTTTCTATTTTAACAGCAAAATTGCTTTCAGGGAGAATGTTCTGATACGTGCCAAGGAGCAGCGGAGGTCCTCTGACATGTTCCGATTGTGAAAAAATGCTGTTGTGGGGCATTACAAGCTGGATTGTCAAATGTGCATTTTCCGCAAAACCCGGTGTGTATATATTCTCTGGTCTATCTAGCTACATCAGATGGTCGTACATAGTCATGGAAAAGCAGTTGGAAAATAGCAAAAAAACTTCAAAGATTTTTGTCAGAAACCAAAATTGTAGCGTTTTAAAAGTGTTAGACATTTATGTAGATATTGTAAGCTGTTTAACCATTTTTAAATCCATGATTTTAACGTTACTTGATGTGGCCGCTTTGGTTTAAATTGAAAGTAAATGATATTGTGATGTAATTAGTTGTATATTTTGCTATTAAAATCATTTAGACAGTAAAATCATGTTGCATTTTGAAGTATTTCAAATTTTTGTTAAAATAATCTTATAAGTTTCATAACTCTGCCCTTGTTTTTCACACAGCTAATCCTACAGTCACTTGTACGCCGCTGACCAATAATAGCAAAGAAATTAATGCATATAAGTCAGGCTTAAAGCAAATATACTTATATCATAAATTTACTTACAATACCAGATTGAATTCAAAATTTTCAATACTAACTTTTCAACATTCTATTTTTAGTGTATATGGTAAACTTCAAAAATAAACGACTTTTGTAAAAATAAGAATTCCAAACTTGTAAAATATTTTTTGTTTCTTATAATTTTTTTTTGTTATGTTTTACATTGAACTCCACACCCGGAAGCATTGCTGCCAACTCCGTTTTAATGTAGTTTCTAAAAATTTTTCTCTCAAAGCTACATAGCTTTTAATAAATAATGGAGTATTATTCTGAGTATAAAAAGTCAGATACATTCAAGCTCAATTTATTTTCTTGGTTTCATTAATCTAGTTGCGTAACAAATTAACAATTGCGTCAAACCTCCAACTGAAGAGTTACGTTAGCTTATACAAATGCAGAGGCTACTTGGCGCTAGAATTTTCAACCGAATGCTCAATCGCATCTGGTAAAAGTAAAATTTGTTGCTCTTTAGGATTAACGTATGACAACTTTGCAGTGGTATGATAAACAAGATTAAATTAAAATTGAGGGATTAATAAGTGGGCATACGCCTTTATGTGCTGCACTTGGATTGCCGGCTGCTGCCTTCCTATGGTTACGTAGGAGGAAATGCTATAGAAAATGTTTCATACATTTTACAATGATGGTTCTGTTTTTTTTTCGGCTATATCGTTATCCGATTGTTCTTTTGGTTCCTTTATCAAATACCTCAATTCTTGATTTTCACCTGTAAAACCGCAATTCAAGTTTCAAATGTTCAAACAAGAAGGTTTTGAGATTGAAATAAAAGTAACAACAAAGTTTCTTGTGTGTTCAATAACATACTTCTCGTTAAATCCTCGCCTTTTGCCCAAGTTTGTAGTTGATCTGATGCAAAGATAAGAAAAATGACCGCTCCAAATGCGCCAATTGCTGCCGCTAACCAAAACACCTTTTTCCAGCTTGACACAGACTACACATGACAAAGAAAAAGCTTTTGCACTCGTTCGTCCAAACGTTCTCAAAATAGTTACCAGCTGACATATGAGCCTGTGAAAGACACTGTGCACAAGACAGTGATATTACATGACGTTACTTGTCGAAAACTACAGCTTCTGTATTGCTAAGTATTTTAAGTGGTTCAGCGTAAGCTTATTCCCGGTCAATTTATCTTCATTCTATTCAATGTCGATTAATTCATGCTTACAGCTAGTAACAAATTGTTTTTAACTCGGTTGAGAAGTTTAGGGTTGAACCGAAAAAGGTTGATTTTATTTACCAGATTGCATTTGATCAGAATGAGTTTAAAAGAGTCATCCAACACTTCAAACATAACTTACGTTGTCACTTAGAAGCGCTCCTGATATTTGCGGTGCAACAAAACCCATCAAGGAAGCTAACGTGTTTGATACGGAATAAATGATTCCACCAAAACGTGGTGCAATATCAACAAAGGAACAAGCGTGTCCTGAAGCTAGGGCATTGAAACAAAAAGGCATTTTGTTTATAAGTAAAGTTTTTAACAAAACTTCATTAATAGTCAAAAACTTATACTTGATATCGCACAAAAAATAAATAAATAATACACGTAAGTATACAAAGTACTTACAAGTAAGACCGAGAATTCCCCCTGAAACTGATATCAGGGCAACGGCCGGCCAAGTATTGCAGTTCAAGTAACCTAGAACCACCAATGAAATGCTGGATATAGTCATAGGCAACACAGAAGCAACCTATATTACAAATACGAAAATTTTAAGTCAAAGAAACGTTTCAATAAAACGGACAGATAACTAAATCTTGTTCAGTTTCAGTTCAGTTTACTGCGATCTTATATTAATGGGTAAAGTTTGCTTCTTACCTTTCGAACAGTAATGACTCTCGTTAGTCTTTTAGTAAGGATCATATCAGCAATGAAACTTCCGCCAAGGTTTAAAATGAGTCTAATTAGGAACGGAATAGCAGCAAGAAAACCGACCTGTTGAAATCTGGTATTTTGAATCAATCTTTCTTTTTGTTTGCTATAACCGTATAACGTTTGTTTTTTAACCGATGAAGAAATTTATCATAAAATAAATATGTGACTAACGTTAAATTTATAAAAATACGGACTATTTTATAAATTTAGCAAGTCAAATTTTGCAGGTTTATTCCCAACTTTTATTTTTCTTTCTCCTTTTCAAAAGGGTACATTTTGATTTTCATTTTTGCTTTCTTTTTCAACATATTTACATATAGGATGCAAATGAGATTAATGAAATATTTTCTGTCTCAACATATGGCTATTTCTTTTTTTCAACGTTCGATAAATGTGTGACTTTCAAGAAAAGCAAACACAACCTAAACAAGACTTAAATGGTGATAAATCGAGACAAAGACCGAGATAAAATAGCTTTAAGCGTCCACCTGGCTTTAAAGCAATAAGTTACTCTTCACGGCTACACTCGGCGGCGCTATACTATCCTGGTAATGCTTTTGCACAAAAAAAAAACAATATAAATGTCTATCGGAAAATGTGTAACGTATACGGAAGAGCAAAAAACTCCGCTTGTAACATATTAGCGACATATGAAATTTTTAAACACATTTTGGTTCCTGTCTTTCAGTTTTTATGAACAGCGAGTTATAGAAAGTTATATAAAAGAATAAGAACCCACAGATTTAATTTCCAAACCGTGGACCCTTGCAATGTACGTCGGGGCCATTATGCCGAGCGAGAACGTCAAATAATTCTCGGTCAGATGTGAAGCAATCGTCGCCCATACTGGAACGGATCTTGCCATTTTAAGCCAAGGTATTGCTTCTGTTTCCCTTGGAACCTAAACAAAAATTGCTGAGAGAATAAGAACGAATAAATACAACATTTTAAAAGCTGTTTTTGTATTGTTTGGTAAATCTGTGTTGGCACCTTGTCACCGTGTATGCTTTGTTCAATGTAGTCCTTTTCCTGACGTGATATCCGTGGGTGTTCGGCCGGTGTATTATGAATTATGGACAACCAAACTACTGAGAATAGTATCCCAATAGCTCCTGCGTAAAGCAATTCCAGTATTACGTATGAGAAAAGGCAAGTAGTGCAAATTAATGACATATTTTTACGAGGAGTCTAGAAATGTTAATACGTGCGAATAAAACGATAAATGACCTGTAATGTAAAAAGACGCCTCCCATCCCAAAGAGCTCACTATTCCGCCGACAACGGGATACACAACAAAGTACCCCATGGATAACCCTGACAGAGTGATGGAAACCAAACGACTTCTCTCCAGCGGGGGAGCCCAGTTACCCCAAGCAACCCATGCGGTTGGAAACGTCACACCCTGAATCATACATAAAAGGTGGTTTAGTTAGCTTGTGGTCAGTGGTCAGTTACTTGTATGTGTATGTGTAGTATAAATCTCAAACTGTTGAGGTCGATAGGTTATCGTGTATAAGGAAAACATAATAAAAAAGTAATCCTTTTATATGTCAATCGCCTGACACAGAAATGTGTCTTTAGGCAAGCAGTTATTAGGTTTCGAAGTTATACCAAAAGAATGTAGCAAGTTTAGAAATCTTATTAATTTGGTAAATATATATTTTTTTAATGCGTAAAATATTTTGCTATGTTGGTTCTTTTCATATTCGTTCCGCGCAAAAAAATATTCATTATAGTTCCTATTTCAATCTAGTTGTGAAATTAATTTCAAGCAAAACTTTTACGTTGGTATTTGTTTATTGACGACAAATATTAGCATTGACGACAGCATTAGGTATAGAATACTGCTTCAGCAAATATTCTTTGTTTATAAAGCTCACACATATATTTCTCTGGGGCGCAATTGTTAGGTGGTAGTTTGTTAACGTTTGTTAACTGTCCTGCTAGATGTTCGTAAATCGTTTGTATTTACCAGTAGTTAACTGAATAATGTGGTGGTAGCGTAAATATAACTCTAAATTGTTTACCTGTAACAGCAATAATTGTAGAAAAGTTGTATAAATTTGTTGATTTCAAAGTCACTTACCCGATTATTCCAACTCCATACCACCCAGAAACCTCAGTCAAACTCAAAACAAGTAAAAGTCCAACAAAGAAAAACAGTTGTTCATTTTGCTTCAAGTTTAAACAAATGTGACTTTAACAGTCGTTAACACTGTTATAAACAAAACAGAACGCAGAGAAATTCAAGAATTAAAATTCTATTTACATGCGGTGTTGCGTGTGCAACAAACACTGCTAATGAATTATAGTGTTACACAATTCACTTTTTCGATAAAACACGAATTTGACAAGAAATGATTGCGCTTAATCACATTGGCCTTCAACGTGGTTTTGAAGACATCTGGATTACGTTTCAACATCCCATTATAAGAAATACCGCAATAAAATCCGTTATGATTTACCTGTTTTGTAAGCATTTAGAGAATTTGGTGATATTTTAACGGCGTGCACTAATTTCATATGTACTCACGTTGACTTAACAAATATTTTCATGGGTTTAAGGGTCTTTGCTACAATACAGGAGCTCGGAAAGTTGGAACAAGCGTTCATTTTCTCTTTTATTGAATAACAATTTAACCTATATAAACAATGATAGCAGAGCAATTATAATGCCCTAAAAAATTAATTTAAATTTGGGTTGGATTATCTCAAAGTGTGTTTGGATACTTGCTGTATGTGAATGTTGCAGGGCCCAAAAAAGTGAAAAAATACATCTTCATTTTCCTAAAATATCAAATCGTGATTTGTTAGCTCCCCTCTCAGCTAAGTCTGTTGATACGGAAATCACGTTGTAAAAGAATGGTAAAAAGAATTTTATCTTTCATGTTAAATCGCCTACTTCGTGTGCCCCTCGCATTTCAGTTAAAGGCTTTTAACAGTGACGCACATATACAGCGTTGTATATAATTAGAGTGCGTTTACTTGTTCAACACACAGTTGGGCATAATAGCGTAGATTGTCTGTTGAAATAACATTTGTTTGAAATTGAAGCAAAATGAACAAATTGCTTTTCTTCGTTGGACTTCTGCTTCTTCTCAGTTTCACTGAAGTTTCGTCGTTTCACAGTCCCGGGTAAGATGTTACTTTGTACAACCAATTGATCAGTTGCGTTAGTTGCTTACAAACATAAATTTATGTTTATGAGACTTAATACAATGTTTTAAGTAGCATATTAAAAGGCTAAACGTATCTTTCATCCACTAAAAATAACGTTACACACTTGTTACGATGAAGACAAGTGTTAAAGGTTTATAAGTTTGTACATTAAAAAGCTTTTTAACACTTTGATTTATTCAATGTAACATGTAGGAAATTACGTCATGGCGATGATTTAAAGGAAAGGATTAACACAGGTAAACCGCTTGTATTGCTATGTACTTTGTTCATGTGACGTTCTTGTTTATATAATAACTTTAAATTTTGTTTTGATAAAAATAGATATATCGGCAATACTATGATGGTTTTACATTTTTGTACGTGTAGATTATGGTTTATATGTGCAATCATGATGGCGTTTAATCTCAAATATTTTGCTATTTTATGAACAGAGATCAGCAATGAATTAACTGAGACACAGGATCGAGCAAGACGAAACGTTGCCAAAGAAAAAGACGGTTATGGGCCTGGATGCCCGCCCAGATGTGGCAAATAAAATATTATTTGTGTCAATAGGTTGGCAGTGTATATTTTTGCAAAGTTATTTGGCGAATGTAATAAATATGACAATGTGCACACCCAATCATGCATCTCTTTAATTTGGAAAATGTGATTACTCATTCAGACGACCGTGAAATTAGCCAAATAATGTCAAAAATAATAAATAAAAAAGTATTCAACTATATACCGGTGTTTGGAAACACGAGTTATAGAGGGAAAACAGCAAGAAAATCAGTTTTAGAAAATTACCCTTAACCAACAAGTTTCTAACAAAGTGAAATCAATAATATTGCTTTCTTTTGTTGATGATAAAGAAGCATCATACAGACTCCCACTGACCATACTTTGAGTGCTTTGCAACATCTAGTAAATATGATAACTTTGAACGGGCTATACACAGCATTATGTGTTTTGTTAAGTATTATATAAATGCTTGAATTAATTTTATTGTTCAAGGCAAAAGAACTGATTATTTCAAAGATACCAAACACAAAACGCAAAGCATGCATTGTCTTTCCGATATGATATGTTATGATATGATAAGAAACATTACGATAACAAACCTTCAAAAGTAACAACGAAAACATTTATCACGGATATATTTGTTTATCAGTTTACAATGCGACGATTTGTTTAACCAAACATTGACATCAGAACTCAATTCATCATCCCAGCAAGCAAACAGCACGATAACGCATGTTCCGACAAGCTTTTGCGTTTGGATCAGAGTGTTAAGACAAATGTTTCTTTTTTTCCGCTTCTTCACATCTGCTTCTTTTATTCACGAGATAAATTGATGATAAGTGACAAAGGGACATAGCAGTACTATCATGGCACGGAATCATTTGCTTGCTTGATTTTCCAAATCCGGACCAGACTTACCAAGAACTCTGCACCAGCGCCATACATCATGACATGCTTGTGAGGCTGCGCCTAGCATATGACTGTGATAAGTTAGCCATTTTGCATTCGATTTTGACCTATAGACTGTTGGTTATACATATCATAACCTACTACAACCTTTTCTCTGGTCTAAACTGTAACCTAGGCTTTTCTGTTGGTTTCTTAAAAGCGTAATTGAAGAGAAACCTGAAATAACTAAGCTAACATAATAATGTCCAAACATGGAGAAAACTTAAGCTTTTACAACAAAACAGTTTAGATAATAAAATGAATTCATGTTATCAACACTACAACAAGACTGCATGCCTGCTGGAACATGACTGCTGGATCACTTTCACAACGAATTAAACTAACCAACTGAAAATATCACTTGACATACGATATGTTTTCACACGTGTTTTCTGATTGTCAACTCGTGTGCAATATGTTGGTGTTTTCTCCATCTTGGTGTTTTCTTCGTGTTGCAGGAGATCGACACCGAACACTTAACTACTTTTAATGCACACAGCAGCAGCCTACTGCAACATTAAAAAAACGCATAGAAACGCAAGCACAGCATGTTTTGTGTTGTATCAAGTGTTGTGTTGATGGAAAAAGCTTGACAGTGTATAGTTTCTTTTTACATTTACTTTTGTGAATAAAATTGTACGTTTTTGTAAAAGAATCGCTTACTTCGTGCTAAAACATTTCGTGTTTAATTAATTACAATTATTTAATTACAATGCTCATGTCAATAAGAGGACAAAAAGTTAAAATTGAAATGTTAAACTTTTGTTTGTCCTGAAATATCGAATCGTGATTTAGTAGTTCCGCTGCTAGCTAAGTCTGTTCATATGAAAATTACGTTTTGGAAGAAAAGTTGTCTGCATCGTGACTTGTTGCAAACCCAGCAGGAGGTTTTACCAGTGACGCAATCATAGCTATGTGTACAAGCAGCCTGCGTTTTTGTGCACGATCCAATGTACAGCATAACAGAACAGATCAACAGGCGAAACATTTCTTTGAAACTAAAGGAAAACCAACAAATTATTATTTTTCATCGTTGGACTTCTACTTGTTGTCAGTTTGACTGAGGTTTTTTCGGTTTCTGCTAAATATCCCAGACAAGAGTTTCCCTCAAATATACTCCATAATGAGTAGTTACGTTTATTACTTAGACATATACATAAATTTCACGCGATGTATTTGGGGCTTGAAATTTTTTAAACAGCAGATAAAAAACAACATATATCGATTTTAATCAAGAACAAATGACAATTAGAAAGTTGTTATAATAAAAGAATTTCAAGATTTTGTGGTTTTAATTGGTATTTTTAATAATTTCACTTTGACTTTTTTCTTACATCACAACATGCAGAAGCCAAGTATATACTGGTTTCAGATTTCCAAGTTTCAGGAAAAAAGTTGGAGCAGTCAAATTTTATCTCCTAAAAAATGTTCTTTATCAAATAAAATATTGATCTGTTTTACATAGACAACAAAAATTAATTAATCTGCGAAAGTGGTGAGGTTTTTCATATCTTACGTATTTCCGTTTATTTTAGCATTATAATAACATTTCGCCTCAACCTGTGGAATTTTATGAACAGTTATCAGCAATGAATTAACCGGCACAGAAAACCGAACACGATGAAACGTTGCAGAAGGAAATGCCGATGATTGGAGGCCGCGGGGTGGCAAATAACCATGTGCAGTAACAGTTTATCAGTGTAATTACTTTATTTTGTATAACACATTTTGACAGGCAATTGCAAATAAACATAATAAACCTAACAATATGCACCCCAAACCAAGTATCTTTTGGAATGTAATTATTCATTCAAACTGCATGCCGTGAATTTGGTGATCACAGTTTCTGATTGTTCAGTCAGTTATTTATTTTCTGTTTAGTTATTTCTTTTTAGTTGAAGTTGAAGTTGGAAGTTAATAGTTCTCGGAATATTTATTTAATTATAGTTATTCGCAGTTCGAAAAAGTTACTTCATATCGCTTTTTATTTGCTGTTAAAGTCAAAACTTAAAATTTATTGTTAAGTATTTGTGCAATTTTGTATACATTCATGTAAATTTAAATAAATACAGTACATAACAATACAATCTAAAACAAGTTCATAGAACTCATAAGAAAAACTTAGTTTATACAAAATAAACCATGATTAATTTTAATTGAATTCAAACAATATCTTATAAATTAAAATAATTTCCAACTAATTTATATAACAAGTTCAAAAAAATAAAATGCGCAATAAACTTGAAACGCACTTGAATAGGTAGACCTGTGGCATAAACGAAGATTTGAACACAAGGCATCAAGAAGAGTAGTCCCACCGCCCCAGCTTGTTCCCACCAATCGTCTTATCAAGGCGGTCCCAGATGCAAGTTTCTTGTGTAATGCTGATTTCATGCATAAGTAATTTTTCCAAATTCGCAGGTATTATGATGTGCGCATCGTTAAGCGTCTTGCTTTTTGACGAAGTATTTTAGAAAATATAGGTTGTGAGCTCTAAGTTTACAAAGAAACCTTACCTATAATTATAGCGATAATAAGCTACTGCATTAACATACTCAACTTCTCCTCACTCAGAGCTCTTCATAATCTACTCGCCAAGTTTTGCATTTTCTATTTTAACAGCAAAATTGCTTACAGGGAGAATGCTCTGATACGTGCCAAGGGGCAGCGGACGTCCTCTGACATGTTCCGATTGTGAAAAAATTCTGTTGTGGGGCATTACAAGCTGGAATGTCAAATGTGCGTTTTCCGCAAAACCCGGTGTGTATATATTCTCTGGTCTATCTGGCTACATCAGATTGTTGTACATAGACATGGAAAAGCAGTTGGAAAATAGCAAAAAAACTTCAAAGATATTTGTCAGAAACCAAAATTGTAGCGTTTTAAAAGTGTTAGACATTTATGTAGATATGGTAAGCTGTTTAACCATTTTTAAATCCATGATTTTAACGTTACTTGATGTGGCCGCTTTGGTTTAAATTGAAAGTAAATGATATTGTGATGTAATTAGTTGTATATTTTGCTATTTAAATCATTTAGACAGTAAAATCATGTTGCATTTTGAAGTATTTCAAATTTTTGTTAAACTAATCTTATAATTTTCGTAACTCTGCCCTTGCTTTTCACACTGCTAATCCTACAGTCACTTGTACGCCGCTGACCAATAATAGCAGGGCAATTAATGCATATAAGTCAGGCTTAAAGCAGATATACTTATATCATAAATTTACTTACAATACCAGATTGAATTCAAAATTTTCAATACTAACTTTTCAACATTCTATTTTTAGTGTATATGGTAAACTTAAAAAATAAACAACTTTTGTAAAAATAAGAATTCCAAACTTGTAAAACATTTTCTGTTTCTTATAATTTATTTTTTTGTGATGTTTTACATTGAACTCGACACCCGGAAGAATTGCTGCCAACTCCGTGTTAATGTAGTTTCTAAACATTTTTCTCTCAGAGCTACATAGCTTTTAATAAATAATGGAGTATTAGTCTGAGTATAGAAAGGTAGATACACTCATGCTCAATTTATATTCTTGGTTTGATTAAACTATTTGCGTAGCAATTGCGATTCTGTTTTTTTTTCGGCTATATCGTTATCCCATTGTTCTTTTGGTTCCTTTATCAAATACCTCAATTCTTGCTTTTCATCTGTAAAAACGCAATTCAAGTTTCAAATGTTCAAACAAGAAGATTTTAAGATTGAAATAAAAGTAACAACAAAGTTTCTTTTGTGTTCAATAACATACTTCTCGTTAAATCCTCGCCTTTTGCCCAAGTTTGTAGTTGATCTGATGCAAAGATAAGAAAAATGACTGCTCCAAATGCGCCAATTGCTGCCGCTAACCAAAACACCTTCTTCCAGCTTGACACAGACTACACATGACAAAGAAAAAGCTTTTGCACTCGTTCGTCCAAACGTTCTCAAAATAGTTACCAGCTGACATATGAGCCTGTGAAAGACACTGTGCACAAGACAGTGATATTACATGACGTTACTTGTCGAAAACTACAGCTTTTGTATTGCTAAGTATTTTAAGTGGTTCAGCGTAAGCTTATTCCCGGTCAACTTGTCTTCATTCTGTTCAATGTCGATTAATTCATGCTTATAGCTAGTAACAAATTGTTTTTAACTCGGTTGAGAAGTTTAGGGTTGAACCGAAAAAGTTTGATTTTATTTGCCAGATTGTATTTGACCAGAATGAGTTTAAAGGAGCCATCCAACACTTCAAACATAACTTACGTTGTCACTTAGAAGTGCTCCTGATATTTGCGGTGCAACAAAACCCATCAAGGAAGCTAACGTGTTTGATACGGAATAAATGATTCCACCAAAACGTGGTGCAATATCAACAAAGGAACAAGCGTGTCCTGAAGCTAAGGCATTGAAACAAAAAGGCATTTTGTTTATAAGTGAAGTTTTTAAAAAAACTTCATTAATATATAGCCGTAAACTTATACTTGATATCGCACCAAAAATAAATAAATAATACACGCAAGTATACAAAGTACTTACAAGTAAGACCGAGAATTCCCCCTGAAACTGATATCAGGGCAACGGCCGGCCAAGTATTGCAGTTCAAGTAACCTAGAACCACCAATGAAATGCTGGATATAGTCATAGGCAACACAGAAGCAACCTATATTATAAAACGAAAATTTTAAGTCAAAGAAACGTTTCAATAAAACGGACAGATAAGTAAATCATGTTCAGTTTCAGTTCAGTTTACTGCGATATTATATTAATGGGTAAAGTTTGCTTCTTACCTTTCGAACAGTAATGACTCTCGTTAGTCTTTTAGTAAGGATCATATCAGCAATGAAACTTCCGCCAAGGTTTAAAATGAGTCTAATTAGGAACGGAATAGCAGCAAGAAAACCGACCTGTTGAAATCTGGTATTGTGAATCAATCTTTCTTTTTGTTTGTCGGTATATGTTGCCGGCAATAAGAACAAACGTGTGCACTAAATTAGCCACATCGTCGTTGCTATAACGATTGTCTTTGAAACGATGAAGAAATTTATCATAAAATAAATTCGTGACTTACGTTAAATTTATAAAAATGCGGAGTATTTTATAAATTTAGCAAGTCAAATTTTGCAGGGTTACTTCCAACTTTTATTTTTCTTTCTCCTTTTCAAAAGGGTACATTTTGTGTTTCATTTTTGCTTTCTTTTCCAACATATTTACATATAGGATGCAAATGAGATTAATGAAATATTTTCTGTCTCAACATATGGCTATTTCTTTTTTTCAACGTTCAATAAATGTGTGACTTTCAAGAAAAGCAAACACAACCTAAACAAGACTTAAATGGTGATAAATCGAGACAAAGACCGAGATAAAATAGCTTTAAGCGTCCACCTGGCTTTAAAGCAATAAGTTACTCTTCACGGCTACACTCGGCGGCGCTATACTATCCTGGTAATGCTTTTGCACAAAAAAAAAACAATATAAATGTCTATCGGAAAATGTGTAACGTATACGGAAGAGCAAAAAACTCCGCTTGTAACATATTAGCGACATATGAAATTTTTAAACACATTTTGGTTCCTGTCTTTCAGTTTTTATGAACAGCGAGTTATAGAAAGTTATATAAAAGAATAAGAACCTACAGATTTAATTTCCAAACCGTGAACCCTTGCAATGTACGTCGGGGCCATTATGCCGAGCGAGAACGTCAAATAATTCTCAGTCAGATGTGAAGCAATCGTCGCCCATACTGGAACGGATTTTGCCATTTTAAGCCAAGGTATTGCTTCTGTTTCCCTTGGAACCTAAACAAAAATTGCTGAGAGAATAAGAACGAATAAATACAACATTTTAAAAGCTGTTTTTGTATTGTTTGGTAAATCTGTGTTGGCACCTTGTCACCGTGTATGCTTTGTTCAATGTAGTCCTTTTCCTGACGTGATATCCGTGGGTGTTCTGACGGTGTATTATGAATTATGGACAACCAAACTACTGAGAAAAGTATCCCAATAGCTCCTGCGTAAAGCAATTCCAGTATTACGTATGAGAAAAGGCAAGTAGTGCAAATTCATGACATATTTTTACGAGGAGTCTAGAAATGTTAATACGTGCGAATAAAACGATAAATGACCTGTAATGTAAAAAGACGCCTCCCATCCCAAAGAGCTCACTATTCCGCCGACAACGGGATACACAACAAAGTACCCCATGGATAACCCTGACAGAGTGATGGAAACCAAACGACTTCTCTCCAGCGGGGGGGCCCAGTTACCCCAAGCAACCCATGCGGTTGGAAACGTCACACCCTGAATTATACATAAAAGGTGGTTTAGTTAGCTTGTGGTCAGTGGTCAGTTACTTATATGTGTATGTGTAGTATAAAGCTCATACTGTTGAGGTTGATAGGTTATCGTGTAAGGAAAACATAATAGAAAAGTAATCCTTTTAAAATATTTTACTATGTTGGTTCTTTTCATATTCGTTCCGCGCAAAAAAATATTCATTATAGTTCCTATTTCAATCTAGTTGTGAAATTAATTTCAAGCAAAACTTTTACGTTGGCATTTGTTTATTGACGACAAATATTAGCATTGACGACAGCATTAGGTATATAGAATACTGCTTCAGCAAATATTCTTTGTTTATAAAGCTCACACGTATATTTCTCTGGGGCGCAATTGTTAGTTGGTAGTGTTAATGAATTACTGAATTACAATGCAGCAAATCAGAAAATGATGCATTTGCCCTTTATCGTTAGCGAAGCTGAGATAACTGTTTTCAGTTCAGTCCGTAACAAAAAAGTGCAGTATGCATTAGCTTAACCTTAAGTATTTAAAACCTCACATTTTACATGTAACGGTAGCAATATATGAACAATGAAATATGTTCCCGCGAGTACTCGGCATGTAGTCATGTTTGTTTGAGGAAGGTCATACTATTAGGTCATACATTAGATCATACATATTTTGTGAATGATTTGGAAACCTAGAATGTGATGATGACTTAATACACATATTGTCTGAAGGACATCCTACATACAAGAAATTACAATCAGGCTACCGTAAAATACTCAACCAGATGCATATTGACATGAGAAACGCGAACCTATGGGTAACCAGAAACATACTTTTAACAAATACCTATGTATTAACGATTAGGACCTTGTGCCTGTGCAGCAATAGATAGCCTACATTTTTCCATATTTTACGCTTTTGGCTTTTTGAAAACGTCCATCAGTGTACTATTATCCAGCTCAACACACTGTTCACGGAAACAGTAACACTTACTTGAAGAATTCCCAAAGTAATTCGTAAAGCGACCAACAAAGCTAAACTACTCCGAGCCACAACCGGCACCAATAGAGTAAGTAGAGCGCAGAGTAACGACGAAACTCCTAAAACGATACGTATCCCATATCGTTTTGCCATCCAAGCTCCTGGAAAATTAGTCACACAGTATCCGTAGTAAAACGATCCCATCACTAATGTTTGTTCTGTGATAGACCAATCAAAATCTACGTCCTACGACACAAATAAACCTTAGATTGATAACTCACAGATTGTCTCAAACACATCGTACTTTCAAACCGATTCTCAAAAACAATTATTATCATTTTTTGGTTAATAAAGCAATACCTTCGGTTTGTCGTCTGTTATTGTCATATTGATCTGTCGAGCGCATGTGCCAGTGGTCGTTGAATTGTCCGGTGAATGACTTACAGTCTGAAAGTACAAACTTCTTACAAATCAAGATCGCAAAATTCTTCCAAACAAACCCATTAACTGTAGTCTGCTCTGGTTAATTCATAATACTTTGCGGAACAACTCAATGATTTTCATTATCTTGTGCCATCACGTACCATGTTAACAATTGCAATATTAATTCCATTTCTCAATGAGTAAGCGTTCAATGTAGCCAGCGCTGTCATCACCGCTAAAACGTATCTTGCTTTGATGTAGCATCCGGGAGTTTCCTCCTGTGAAAATCAAAGCATAAAACTATAATTTGGTCTCATTGGTTGTGAGTTGACTTGTTAGATCTCAAGTATCAAGTTTTAGCCATGCATTTTTTCTCATACAAAAATCTAAATGTGCGTTTTCAACTCTCTGTGATTGACAACAAGGACAGAAGAAATTACTGTAAGTACGAAGCTGGAAGACATTGTTTATAATTGCGTTATGACAACCTGCTTTATCCATTTGCCAAACGGCTTTAGGCTCTCAAATGCTATAAGCTGCGGCTATAATTACTTTTTAGAGCTTGTAAACAGGGGCAGCTTGTATTATTTTTAACGTCTTACAACATAACCATTAACATAACCATAACCATAACAAAAATGTTTTAAACGCTCTTGAAAAAAAATACTGTTTTTTCATGTAAAATTACCCGCAGTTCGGTCTATAACAATTTTTCTCCCGTTTTTACAAGAATGCGCATGGTCATATGCGTCATACATATGCGTCATGGACTATCTGCAGTAAAATACCGGATTACCGGTTCATGAAACTTCATCGTATGTTACTGATGCAACTATAGGTTTTTTCACGTCTACCAATATGCAAGGTATTCGTGTCCGCAGTAACATATACACTTTCCTGTCCTTATAGTTCATATCGGTTTCCATTTTCCTTCAGTTAGCTTGACTATATAATCGTGCTCACAAAATCTTTGGCTTGAAAGACTGTGGAACTCTTTTTGCGGATGGCGTCCTAACCCTAGGTAGCACAAAAAATGCAGCACAAACTAATCATTTGGGTGATTGGAAAAATCACAAAAAGGTGTATGGTTGTTGTTCCAGTAACGATACTTTGCGAACTAATGCTTGATAACGAAATTTTTGTAAATTTGTAAAACAGCAATCTAAAAGTAAATAAACTAACAATCAACCGAGAATCATGCGTTTAAAGGCAATGTAGTTTTGTACGTTGGCGGTATAGTTGAACCGAACACACTAGGCTACCATTGCAAAGCCCTTAAGCGAGATATGAATGACGCTTGCTTCTGTTCAGTGGCACTGGTAGACATTCGGTGCCACATACCGATACAAATAAAACAAGTAAAATATGTATAGGCTATCAATCGGAACTTGTACAATAGAAAAGTTCGGTAAACGAGGCTACAGAGGTGCGGAACCATCGCTGAGTTTAGGTCGTGCAAACACTTCTCTCCGTCCGAGAATAGAAAATGTGATACCATACCATAACATATCATTGCAAAACGAAGTGATAAAAAGCTGCGTTTGCAGTAATAAAATACCTCAAGTATGTTTGTGGTCTTTGAATGTACCGCCATTTTCGTAACTTTTCGACTTATTCTACTTCTACTAAAGCAAAAAAACAACTGGGCTGCAGCTAATTGTTAAATGACTCCTGTGTACACTTTATGATCACAAAATGCAGAATACCCAGAAGCGAAATACTAGTTCAATACAAATTCAGAATACCTGGAGGCGTAATATAATCTGAATTTACATTTTTTGATCTTTTTTTTACTACACCAAAACATGCAGCTATCATGTAAGTAATTATACTGAACGATTTTTGATGTAAGCTACTAATTCTACCCAATGTCAACATTTAGATGCTACATGAAATCTATTTGTTATACCGCTTCAATTACATGTTACGTTAAGCATACTGTACTTCGGCTGTCGGATCAGTGAATAAAAACGTTTCACAGCGTATAGGCTATTGCTGCTTGCGGTTACGCTATCGTTATAGGAAATAAAATTGTCCAATTCTAACCTAAATTAGCCGTGTTTCCGAAATTTGAGAAACGTACGTCGAGATGTTTCCGTAGCAGCGACAGTTTTCTCCGTGCTATTTCACGCGTATATCACTTCACATTACGATCAGCCTCACAGAATGTTCATGGTTGCGTAGTTTACGTCATGGTTCAACGGCAGAGCGCTGAGACTGTGCATGGTGGGCGGACTGTTTTTCCTATTTTGTCTTATCGTGACCTGCTAATGTCTGATAAGTATTTCCGCTCGTGAAAATTTAAAACAAGCGTCAGCGCAACACATGCTATACCCTGAATATACTGTATAGAAAGATTCAAATCTTGCAAATCATGGCATAAAAATTTTGGAACGCGTTTCTTCAGCATTATATACGTTGAAATACGCCAATTCGTTTGAACTATCAATTATATCAGAAAAGGTATTAATAATCGTATTTTCCATTCACTACAGAGTAAGCATGATGGCTGCCACAATATAGCACTCCATATTGCGTTTATTATACTTTGTTGATAACAGAAAAGTTAGCTTTACAGTACCTGTTTCAACTGCAAAATCTATTACTTAGCCCATGTCCGCTTTTTTCGCCAGCTCCACTATGAATAGCGTAGGCTAAGCCATAAAGGCCTGTTGGCTTGAAAATTCATAGCCCGTCACATACAGTGACTGCAAAGTTTCCTGTTTGGGGAACACAGTACTTCTGTGACGACGACAGATGGTGCGTGCAGAAACACAACTATTGGCTTGAAAACGGTATGCCTAGTCAACATTAGCAGCATTATACAGTTGTCTTTATATATAATTGTTGGAAGCACAAAATACCATTATGAAAACCAAGCTCGTGACGTGCGATTATGAACTCACATGAAACGTAAAAAATTATCACTGCAGCAGCATTGACAGCAGCATGCACGCACACAAATGTCATAAAGTCATCCTTCATGCGTGCAACCTATATCCTGACGTTTTCAGCAATTGTTTCTCTTATTTATATAGTATATACATGCCAATTTTAGAGAATAGACAGAATTGCTTATAGCATGCTTATTTATAGCTGGCTTACATAGGCAGTTGCATATGTATATCAAAAGAATTGCATGAAATAGAAAACGAAATGTCGAATGTTTCTTTCAGTCGACTTATCAAATCGTGATTGACCAAGGCAGGAAGCAGTTTTCGCTGTGCGGAAATTACGCTGTGGCCGAACCGCAAAAGAAGACACCCATCTCATGGTGATAAATTGTCTCCGGCTATGTAGGCTACTTGTTTAGCAACAGTACGACATAACAATGCAAGTCGGTCAGTTGAAATATTCTTTGTTTGAAACCGAAACGAAATGAACAAATTGCTTTTCTTCGTTGGACTTCTACTTCTTGTCAGTTTCATTGAAGTTTCGTCGCTCAACACTCGCATTCGCAAGTAAGGCGTTATTTGAAACGTTTAATTTAGCGGCTGCGTTTATTGCTTACTTAAAAAAAACTTTAACGAGGTGTACTTGGGACTTAAAAACAATTTACAAGCGGCAGATCGAAATTTTAGGCTTGGTTTTAAACTTTTTATATGTAGTGGCACAAGATATGGCTGAATAAATTTGTTTCTATACTTTAAATAATATATTAATGCTTTAATTAATTCAATACAATATGCAACAGAGCGAATGTTCGGTATGGACTTAGTCATGCGAACAAGATTAACACAGGTAAGTGTAAGTGAGGCCTTTGTGTTTGAATTATCTTTTTTATGTTTTATTTTGATACATTCAAATAAAGCTGAAACAACGATAAGTTTCTAAATTCGCTTCATTAGTTTAGTTGATAGTAAGCATCGCAGAAATATTTCAATTCAACTTATGCATTTTTATGAACAGAGACGCGAAGAAAATTGGTCGACGCAAATAATCGAGTAGCAAGAAGCATCGCGGAATATCAGCCCAGAAGGAAAGGCTTGGAATAATCTTTTATTTGTGTCAGCAATCATGGTAATATACTGTAATTATTCGGAACACATTTTGGCAAATAAATACAAAAAATAAATGTTATTGGTAAATATTCGTCCATGCAGACGTTCCTATGATGAGCCTAACATCGTTTCCTGATAAAAACCGTGGTTCTCACAAAACAGAGTGTAAGAATTTAATTTTACAGACAAAGTTATTATGATTTTTACTAAAATAGATCGAATTTCAATCCAAGTCGTGATAATACACAATGCATAGATGACAATATTTAGCAAAACGGATGAGCTTAGACTTAGATGCTTCTATCAAACTATGCCTAACTATCAAAGAAAAGATGTCGACTTCTTATGATTGAAGAATATTCGAATACGGTTGCAACAAACACTTTTTGATTCCAACTATTTACATATATGGTGATACACTTCTGTTACGTAACATCGCAGTGTTAGTAACAGATATAGTAAAAACACGTGTTTTGAAAAGATAACGGAAAAATTGTTTTATTTAAGTACGTTTTGAGCCCTTTATTATATTAAAAAAAAGTTATAGGCTATATAGTATATAGTATAATTCTTGTGACTATCATTTTGTACAATTAGCCAACTACTTAGAGAACAAGAAGGGATGAAGTGGAAACAATTCCTTAACACCGTTTTGATGAGATAAAGAACGAACAAACTTTATGTTTGCTGTATTTCACTAAGCGTCCTCTTCAATTTGTCGGCATTTGCGTAATAAACGGTTACGCGACATTTATCGTAACACTCCAGCCGAGATTAGCTAACGATGTGTCCTATACTTAAAGGTTTTCTTAAAACACATAAACATATATAAAGATATAATTTAAGCAATAAGATTTGGCATACGCCAAAAAGAATTAAAACTCTTTAGTATTTGTATAGATCAGTGTTGCACGGATCTATTTTTAGAAATACGAGTAGTATAGAGTCGCTACCCTAGGAACCCCATTACCTGCAGGTTACCGGTTACGAGTAGTTTTAGATCAGTTTTTGCTTTTATTCACGATTAAATGATTTTGCACGCGAATAAAAAGAATATTTAAATTAAATTAACTTAGTCATACTTTTGTTGTACTTATAATGTAATAATGGGACATAAAGTGTAGTCAACATACAACGCATAGTGACAACATATTTCTCCGTTAGGAGGCGCAAGCATGTGATAAAAAACAGACAACGAAAAAATAATAATTAATAGACAGAGTCGTGATAACTTTTCTTTCTACTTTCCACAGTAAGTATAGACGTGTATTTCAAAGCACATATAACAGGTGAAACTTACAGACGGTACACATAATAGAGGTATGGTCAAGGGGGGGTGGTAAAGTTATTTAAAAGGTCTGGATTGCTTTTACGTAGTGTGGAGATTCTATATTTAAAGGTTCTATGAAAACTGTTCGATAAATTTTCCAAGGAGAGCTGTTGATTTTCAATACCACATTTGAGTCTGGTTTTCCATGTGTGGTGATTCGTCGTTGTGATTAAGATAGTGAGGACTTTGTCGGTGTTCGACTCAAATCCCGGGTCATACCTGAAGGCGCAAAGATCCTCGACATTTTCTTTATTTAGGTTTAAGTTTAAAGTTTTTTCGGCGAGTTTTATTGTTCGTTTCCATTGGATCTGGGTTTGGGAGCATTTGTAAAATAGATGATGGGCGGAATCTGGTCCAATTTTACAAAAGCGGCAGCTATTGTTTGTTGTTGGTGCGTATACGGTTCTTAGTTCATGTTTAAAAGGGTAACAATTACCAGGACCGAGATTATAACCTTTGATGTTTAAATCGTTTGGGCGATCAAGTTATTACTAAGCCAAGTATACAGCAAGCTTTAAACTAAACATACACCCATATAAAAATGTAGCATTACAGAACTTATATTCATAAAAAGGAATTTTTATGTAATAGCGAGAATTTAAAATATAATTCCTTTTGTACAATATGTTTGGATAAGAGAGATACTTTTTTGTAAATCGGAATTATTTAGCTTCATTGTTGGATTAATTTAATATTTCGGCCATGTCCACAATATGTTTGCGGCATAGCGGTAGCGCGTAGCAGTGGTTCTCAACCTTTTTTGGCTTACGGCAAACAACCAAAAGATTTGGCGGCTCCCGCAGTCAAACCAAAAAGTTTCTGCATTAAATAAAAATAATTTGCGAAGCCGTTTTCCTGGACTAGTGATTAGCGGTAGCGCTTTACGATAGCAAATCACCAAAGAATAGCAAACGTTTTTGTTGATGAGGGCAAAGTCGTAATTATACTCAAGTCGGACTCGAGTCACTTTTTGCAAATAATTAACTTGGCTCGAGCTCCACTCTTTGAAATTGCATACATGACATCACATGACTCGAGACAGTTCTGGTTGAGTAGGTTTAAGCATGAAAGTAAAACATTTTTTTTTCCTCCAAACACATCAAATTATAAATAATTTAAATAAAATTTTTTGTCTGCGAATGCGTAAAAGAAATTGCAAAACAAAGTAAATTTATGAAACATCCAAACATTTCTTGCTAAAAGAAACGTTTCTTTTTTTAGCTTTCCGTATGGCTTGGTTTTAGATATCAAACGACTTGACTTGACTTTCGACTCCTGTTTAATGACCTGGTTATGACTTTTGATAAAAGAATGGTTTATGCAATGTTCTTTATCCAATAAAATACTGTAAGTGGATCGTCAACTCACGGATCTGTCAAATGAGGATTTATGCAAATGATTTTGCACGCGAATAAAAAGACTATTTAAATTAAATTAGTCATATTTTTGTTGTACTTATAATGTAATAATTAGACATAAAGTGTGTTCAACATACAACGCGTAGTGACAATATATTTCTCCGTTAGGAGGCGCAAGCATGTGATAAAAAACAGACAACGAAAAAATAATAATTAATAGACAGAGTCGTGATAACTTTTCCTTCTACTTTCCACAGTAAGTATAGACGTGTATTTCAAAGCACATATAACAGGCGAAACTTACAGACGGTACACTTATTAGAGGTACAGTCAAGGGGGGATGGTAAAGTTATTTAAAAGGTCTGGATTGCTTTTACGTAGTGTGGAGATTCTATATTTAAAGGTTCTATGAATACTGTTCGATAAATTTTTCAAGGAGAACTGTTGATTTTCAATAACACATTTGAGTCTGGTTTTCCATATGTGGTGATTCGTCGTTATGATTAAGATAGTGAGGACTTTGTCGGTGTTCGACTCAAATCCCGAGTAGGCCACAGTCTACCGCAATCCGCCACATTATTCATTAATAAATTCATTAAATACTGTTTTTGGTCTCTATGCTTAAAACTTAAAGTTTACATTAAATACGATTTATTCCTTGCATAGGTGGATAAATACACGATTAATGTTTCGATTCACGAATCCGGTCCGCCAAGTACTTCATTTTCTCATATCAGGCCCGCCGACCGAAGAAGTTGCCCGCCTCTGGTATATACTCTATAGTCTATACTCTATAGCAGTGGTTCCCAAACTTTTTCAGCTTGTGGCACACTAGAAAAATTATAAAACGCTCGTGGCACACTTACAAGAGAAGAAAAGTTGCTTTAGAAAATTACGCTACTCTATTAGCAATGCCATAATTGTTTTCATCGTCACATGTGCTTATTTATCAGCTATTGAAGCAGTTAGAAAGCTTTTAAGTCGCATATGCTTGTCTGCATGCCTTATTTTAAATATTTATACAGTTCTTTTCCAAAATTTCAAAAAGATTCGCGGCACACCTGAGAATCTATGGTGGCACACTAGTGTGCCGCGGCACACAGTTTGGGAATCACTGCTCTATAGTATAGAAGACTACTAGTATAGAGTCTATACTATATACTCTATATACCCTATATCTATACTCTCTATATACTCTATAGTCTATACTATAGAGACAGCGTGAAAAATCATTTATCGTTCGTCTATGATATTTCTATGACCGGCATTCCTTAAGTGAAAAATCAATTGCACTGCTCATACTATGGTTGCTGCGATGTAGATTGTAGAGTAAGACCAAATGCAGTACTGTGATTCTAGTTTTCTACGAAGTATTTACATGCTAAGGGCAACCACCTAATGGTGAAGCCATTTACCCATCCTTTCTGGAAGCGAAAGAGAGAGTGGAAAAGATCCACCGTCATGCTTTTCGGCTTACAAGTTCAAAATCACTCATAATTCTTTCGCCTTATGGCTGGTGAGTAAAAGGCTCTAACAAAATGTGCAAGTAGTTGTAAGCTTTACCTGAAGATGTCCACACAAGGACATTAAGTATATTGGTTTTTACGGTTACATAAACGTGAAGCAAAAGACAATTCGGAGATAAAAAATAAAACAACGTGAAAACGTAAGAACGTGTAAAAAGATTTTTATGTGTCTATAATATAGATTATAGAACAATATCATCACCCAAATACGTTCCCACTAACCTGAATAATTTCGTAAAAGCCTTAAGTCATAATATATTTTCCAATACCTTACACCAATTGTTTATTACACTGTTTTTATATTCCAATTGATAATGCCCATATAATTTTATTCAGATTTATTTGCTTTTATTACCGTGTTAATCTTATTTCTGTGATGAAATTAATCATGAACGCCCTAAAGAAGATAAATCATTGCGCTTTGATTGCGTTCACAAAGTCTTCAAAGTCAATTTGTCCATCTCCGTTTCTGTCTGCTTCCTCCAGAAGATCATTGAGTTCTTCTTCAGTCGGTGAAGACAAGAAATTGGTGATCAATTTTCTCAGATCATTCTTGTTGATGTAACCGTCCTGGTCGCAATCGAATACCTGATGCAGGCAATAAATGGAAGATATATGTATAAGATAGAGGGTAAGAAATTATACTTAGCTTAGCTTCCAAGTTTCTGTTTATAGTCATCAACGAAAGTATTTGTGTTTCAACAGTTTACGCACTAAGGCAAGGTCTACACAGATATTTCTCCCCAGGGTGTTTTAACCCTATTTTCCAGGCCTTTTTAGAGCTTGTATTCCTGGGTGGTCTGCTGCTAAAATAGATGTTTAGCGGCAGATATCTGATTATTTCTAACGCCACACAACTCGCTTTAACTTGTCTAGAAGCATAAGTTATTTAAAATTTCACATTTGTTTTAAAAAGATACTTTGATTTGTAGTTAATCATATATTTTTAATTAAAGAAAAAGTGCAATTTCTTTCATAATCAATAGGCCTAACTCTCTTTGGTATTTCCACGATTTTGGGTATTTAATGACTTCAGTCGCCTGAGAGTTTGGTGAATCGACATTTTGCTGCGCAATTAGAGAACACTTTCATGTAAGCTAAGTGAGGCAGCAAAGTTACATCAGTGCTTAATTACGCATAAAATTAATGCTGTTGTTTGATGTTTTTTCTACATCCCTTGGGAAAATGAAGCAGTTAAAATCGGTTAGCGCCATAAAAGGGGTGATATGCTTGCAATAAATAAATAAATATGCAAAAAGTAATTTAACTAACTTTCAATTTTTTACGCCAAACTATTGCAAAGCAAAGTTTAGGAAAAGTCATAAAATTTCTCTGCAGTTTCTCCAATAGTTTTTTTCCATAAACGGTTGAAGGTGCTCCAACTGCCTTCCGATGTATTTAAAATACAGCACGCTCGATTAGGTATACGAGACGTAGAATATGCTTGTGTGGAATATATGAGTAGATTTTAAGACTTATCATCACCAAAATCAGTTATCATCATAAAACAACTTTAAATTTGAAAAGCAGATTTTAAAACTAACAGGGAAATCTCTTCTTTGCGTCTTACTTGGAATGCATCGCGAACTAAGTCATCACGACAATCTTCCAATTGGTTTTCAGCAAATTTTTCGAAATCGTCATACTCAATAAAGTCTTTTCCGTTCTTACTAATGTCCTTGATAATGTCATTTAGTTCATCGTAAGTGGCGTAATGTCGTGTAGAATGAAGCGTAATTTTCAAGTCTTCAATATCGATCACACCATTTCGATCGCGGTCGAAGAGATTGAATATCGCATCGATTTCGTACTTTCCGCAGCCGTTCACTTTTTCTTCCGAGATCGTCATATATGCTCTTATAAGTATAAGCTACACAGCTGCTAAACTTTGCCGATCTAAATATATATATATCTGACAAGATCAACAGCAATCGCTGACATCAATATACTTAATTTCCCTTTGCTGCTATCGAAACTAAACACTTAAACTGTGTAAACACTTAAATTGTAAACTGTTATACAGCTCCTCATTTTGTACCTTCAATATACTTGTGATAGACTTGTGTGCCGTATACTCGTAGAGCACGCAGTCATCCATCATTCAAGTGTCCTGCCAAGCGTCTGGTTAATTGATTAGTTAGGCTACAAAAACTTCGCAGGTGCTTTGGCTTCTATGAGGTGATTTGAATCATGATCGTTTATACGGAATAAAACTACTAGCATTAATACTATGTATATTTTTATTTAAACCAACATGACTTATAGTTAACTGATACCAAATAAACTAAGGGGTTAGTGTTTAATCGGAAATGGATGTGGTATCGCATCTTGTTTTTATCAGTAATGAACACTATGCCGATTAAATTCTTTCGTTTGGATTTTTTTCAACAGAATTTTGTAAAAGTGATTTAGCATTTTACAACTGAGTTATTGCTTTAATAACTTTCCACAAAATTTCATAAATAAATAAAGTTTTTTATGTAATTTAATTTCAACAGTAAAGAAGGTTCAATCGAATGGTGAAATTGCCCGTTCAGTTCTAGCACAGGGACCATGAAGTTATAATAACCTTTAAAATGCTGTGGTCTACCATGACCAAATTTATTATGTGCAATTACAGCTGCGGCCTTATGAATAAGTTTATCTTTAAAGTATATCTTACTTTGCTGTAACCTACAGTAGGCCTATATATTGTTGTATGGAAGGCTTTTTTGAAACTAATTGATAAAGCGTGGCCATATCAAAGACTAAATTAACAATATTTCTCAGTGAAACAACAAACAATAATTAACAAATAAAATAAACAATGTAACCTTGAAAAGACCCGCTGTTGACGTAATTATTGTTGTATTGCAGCATTAAGATCGTCAACAACAAACCGAAAAAATAATAAAAAACATATTTGATAAAATTTGTCTACAGTTATGAAGAATTTGATAACAGGACCAATTGAGGCGAACTGTGATTAAAAAATAAAAATCATTTCAAAGTATGACAAAAAGGCACTTTTGTTCCACTCTACATATAGGCCTGTAGATGAGTACATTTGCTACGCTATTGAATAAAAGTTTTCTCCATTAACTACACCGTTTGAAGGAGTTCGAACGATCACGATCACGATCATGATCACGCCTTCAGATGAACAGAGATGAAAGTTGTGCTTGGATTTTTTGGTCAGGCTGGAGTTCGTGTTTAGGTTTGTAAACACTTTGTGGCTGATCTCGGGACTCCATACTAACATTTTTTTTCAATATTAAAAATTTTTATACAATATAATATGACAATACAATTATTTATAATAACTTATTATTTTCAAATGAATTGTCATATCATATGGGCCGACCTCGGGCATTAGATGGTCGGCTAGTAACCTTCTTTGCTCTAGTCTAGACACTGAAAGGACGTCTCATGCGAACTTCTATGACTCTGTGCAATTTAATGCTTGACTATAGCAATGACTTTTTCTGGCTGTTGTGAGTAACAGTTCTACTTTTACAGTTGTCGAATAATTATCAACGAAAAAAGGTAAAAAAGGAAAAGTTTTGTCACTCAGGAGACAAGAAACTCATCAAAAAATCTAAAGTAACATGAAAAGATTAAGTCAATTTCAAATTCAAATTTGAATTGAACTAATTCAAATGTATTAAAAAAATCAATTCAGTTATGAAAGTATCTCGCTAGAAAAGCAAGTAATTGTGGGACAGCATGATTTCTAGGTAAAAACCCATTGATTTTGATCAGAAGCTAATTGAAGCTAATTGATGAAGCTAATTGTTGGACGTGTATTATCCCATATTAATGGGAAGCTTGAAGTAAATTAAAAAAACGTGAACTCCGTTTTAAATGTTTTGCTTGCGCGAAACTGTAATATAGTAAATATTCACAATGCCATGTGGATTCAGTTTTAACATCTCATTCAGTTTTTATATTCCCAGGAATCGTAAAAATTCGTTTGTTACGTTGAGTAAATTGTGATTAGCATCAGCAGAAATTCTGGCCTGGAAATCTACGACAACGCCTTTAAAAACAAACAGAATAAAACTAACGGACAAAAACGGCACCGATGTAGGCGATCGAATTTTGGATAAGAAGCTAGTAGGAAAAAGCTGAAATCTGTAACTTTGTAGTTTGCCCGGTCCAAAGAAGTTGAGCCGATATAACTGAATTGTTACTGGAAAATGATTAGGCCTAATCCACCTTAAGTATAGTTTACGCAGCCCGTTGTTAAAGCAAGGTGGTAATGTTAGAAGAAAGTACGGTACAGGAAAATAGCTGACCACTGTTTTATATATGGTTAAACTGGGGTTTCGCTTGGATTGCGGAAAGAGATTTGGACTTGTTTAGGTGAGTATATGCCGTAACAATCGCTGTCTTGGCCGATGTTGATTTTTGAGAAGTGCCGTTACATCGGCATCGGTTCAGCTCTAGTGTGAACGACATGTAGCCTACTATGCAACTAATTAAATTATTAATATAGGTATTCAAGTTGGTAACAAGTATGAAGTAACAACGTCTGCATTCTTACTGGATCATTTATAGCTAAAAGCAGAGCAGAAACAACATGGCTTGGTAATTAGAAAATAGCTACGTCACAAGACTATTTATTTATTCCTTTTCCAAAGTTGAACAATTATCCTGCACTAAGTCTTGGAGTTGTTATACCACCAATATCTAACAAACTTGTTATCAATATCGAAATGGCCTAAATCGGGTTTGCTAAGCTTAGTGAAGTGAACATAAATACATCTATGACCTTAACCACAAATATCGAAACTATTTCAAGTTGTTTATTTTGCACAATTCTGCTTAAAGTAATAATTATGGCATTTTACATAAACATCATAATCATAGTGATATGAACAATTGCTTGCGAGGAACTGGCAATCCTGTTGCATAGAAATGAAACCAAACATATGGATGACGCAATTTAAAGCATGAAGTACGTAGCAGAAACATCCAGGTACTAAGACCACAGAAAAGTGAGTTACAGTCTCAAGGCCCAATCAAATTTTCCATAAGAAAGAACTGAAGACATGAATGAACGAGTAACTTCAATTAACAAGCAACGAGTTTGAAATAGAACTTTTGAACCAAAGCGTTCGCAACGATTCGAAACGAAAAGCAAATTTTTAAAAAGGAACTATACATCGGCCATACGCACACTGACAATGGACGTTTTTTCACACAGCCACTAGTGTATAAAGGTCTAGCACACAAGCATACTATACAAAGCAAACCACCCTACTCAGTTACATGCCTAAATGAACCATACACACTTTTTGGAACTAATGCATTATAATACTAATAGGAAAATCCACACAACATTAAGGCATATTCTTCGGACACTTCCTGAGCAATTAGTGATGATGATGATGGTGGTGATGATCAGGATCGTGCCAGATCAGAACTGGAATGTGAGTGTGGTGCAAGACGTAATCACTCACCGATCCCATCACAGTACGCCGGAGCAACCCCGCACCCCTGCTTCCCATTACTATGAGGTCAGCCTCCAACTTCTCGGCCATTTTAACGATGGCGTGAGATGCAGTGGACTTGGTTGTGTCAACGTGTACCTTGCAGTGCTCCAGCTGTAATTTAAGTTCATTAACAGGTAATTAAACATGAAATATGAAGTTAATTATTATAAAAACCTAAACTAAATGCAAATCGATAAGACAACATTAGTACTACAACTAGATTACTACATATTTTGAAGTGTGCTGTAAACGACTGAAATGGTTTTGCTACGCCGTATTAACCATAGAAGTGACCTGGGCCTCCTTGCATTTTGTCACGTATTTATTTTTAAGGTGTTCGCATCGTTTTCTGTGCTCGGTAACAATCCTTTCCATTTCTACTTGAGGATAAGCAATAGCATCTAAAAATACACAATGGTTATGTCAATACGACTAATCACTAACGTATAATAATAATTATGAGAACATGAATTGAAATGCACCGCATTGCATGTTGCATGCATTCATTCTGTATTTACATTATCAAAGCAACATAACGTTGGTAGGGTGAGCTGCATTTCACATAGCAAATGGTTGCAGTGAGTGTCATAAAAGCAGGTATTTTAACATTTTATTTAATAACAAGCTTCGAACAGTATTTATTCTTTTTCATAGCTAGAATAAATCAAAACAGTGGATTACTTAATGTCTTTAAATATACACATTGTTACGTGATATAATCATAGGAAAAAAGGAATAAAACAAAGACACGAGGATTTCAGAAATATAGTCGTATATCCTATATATACTGTGGATTATCAGAGTGTAGAAGACATAGCTAACAACAGGAAATATTGCTAACAATGAGCCTGTAGCGTTGTTAGGTGTAGGATGAAAGCAGCAAAGACAGTGGAGAAAACTAAACCACATGATACTACACATGATAAAATAATGTATTGTGAAGTTTAGTAGCCCTAACATTGTGCATTGTTACATACTACAGTACATGCTTTAACCACCTGCAAATGCAAACGTTGTTCGAACAATATTAGCTTTTATTAAATAAAATGTTTTATCTGCTTCTGTGGAGTTTATTGCAATTCTTTGGTTGGTAAAATAATAAAATGTTTCTTGTTACATATTCATTAAATATTGCAATAAGCAGAACATAAACAAATAACATCCACACAAAATATACTTTTTTGTCCTCAAAATGTTAAAATCAGTCTAAAACAAAACATGTGCTTGATGTAAAATAATTATGTCGTATCAATCAATTGATGTGTCCACCTGCAAACATCATCGCTGGCAATTCGGGTTGCTCTGCTTCATGGCAAACATGAACATCATTTTCTGGTTTGTGAAAATTGGCAACATACCCTGAAGAAAAACAACACAAAAAATATCATGCCAAAACTGAAAATTGTTCATGAGGTAAATTAAATTATTAATCAACATGATGTTCATGTTCATGATGATAAAGAACTAAATTATTTTGTCAAATCAAACAACCAACAGCTAGGTTCCAGCAGTTGTAGCGGAGTCACAATGTATTAAATGTGGTTACAAAAATACAGTGTTCTTGTATATACAGAAACAGAATATGCACCGGTATGTGTTGCACGTTTTAACTGTTTAGACTCATTGTAGAATAGGTTACTTACAATCAAATGTCTTTTCCGAACGTTCGCTATTATCAACAGCAATGAATACCTTCATTTTATATTCTATGCAAATCCTGTCCTAGCACCTGTTAACCAAATGTATTTTATCAGCAATTTTCCGTTTTTCTCACACCCACACTGAAAAATTGACTATGTGCTGTTTGGTTAAGAACAAAGTATAAGGATTACTGAGTTCAATGCCCAGTTGACAGCATTGTGCTGCAATTGGAATATATATATCACTATTCAACAAGATACTATATATATCCAGTAAAAGATAAACGGCCAGTTTTGTTCATGTAATTTTGCCTCTGATCGTTAGAATTACCCTTTACGACACCTTGTAGTGGACTGTTTTCTCTCTCACTTTACAGATGCAACGAAGCTTATATCTCATGCGTAATTTGTTTGCTAACATTTCCCACAACCTCAAAAAAGGTGCATTTAAAGCTTTATAAAACTATAGTTAGATAACAAAATAAACGAGTTTTTCAAGGGTGCTTGGGAAACTCTATGCCACACATCCAGTCAAAAACATATAAAATTCAGCCTTTGCATGATTAGTAAGTGGCAAAAATAATGAAAAATTTGTGGCTCGCAATTGTTAACATAACCAGATTAATGCAAGTTTTAAAAAATGGCGCTTCCTTCTAAAAGTTTACCAGACTTCATAATACATCACCTCTATACATCTACTAATTGCCACTTTGTGCCAGACTGGAAAGCATGGCGCTTTGACAAAATCTCGAGAGTTCAGGACAACCAAATCAGGATGACTGCTCAACAGGTGGAGGACGAGTAAATCACACCAGAAAGCATGGTATTTGACGAAATATCAGAGGTGCAGGAAAGCCAAAATTGAGGTGACTGCCAACTGAGGGCAGGACGAGTAAAATCTGGATGCAAAATGATAAGTTTTGCAGTTGGGCGGGCAAAACACAGAGCCTGTGGGCTCCGTTTTTTAAATGTAAACATGGAAAATGTTCGGCTGCAGCAAGCACAATGTTCAAAAATGTTGAGGGTGTAGTTGCCATGCTTTCCACTATGGCTATTGTGCAGTTTGCAATTTCCTCACCTTAGTTGTTGTTTTTAATACCTTAAAACCTTTACGCTCAACAACTCTGCAGATTTAGTGCTGTTAATCTTTCCTGTTCTTTTCTGGTCCATTGCATGCTGATAGATGCTGATATGATTTATTCCTTTTATTTTTTTCATCCTCTACTCCTATCTTGCTATGTAATTGTATTTACCCAAAGCAAGTGTTATAATTAACTCAAGCTTTTATGAAGAATGAATGCTGTTTGAAACATGTCAGCTTTTTAAAGTTAAATGTTTAAACCTGCTTTCGAGGCACTCCTTGCAACCACTTGACTATGTATGTAAAATACAACTCAGCCCTACCAAAGCTATTTTCTACGCCCATGGTTATTACTATTGAAATAGGCATTCAAATTGTAAAAAATGATACACCATTATGCAACTTGCACTTCTTGTTAAGTGAACAAAATCTCGAGTCTAGTGCACAGTTTGACTAGCCGGGGTCTAGTATATAAAGGCATCTTGTGGTTGTACACTTTGCACTAGACCTTAGATCTCAGCCATAGGAGCTATACTACGCCTAATTCATAAGTTAAAAAAATTTAGAGGTTTGTCTGAAATTTTAATTTTTCTGTAAGATGATAACAAATTTCTTAGACTTCAATAATATAAGGCTACATGCAATAGGGGTCCGTTGCACTTTTGAACTTCAGCATGCTGCTTACAGGAATGGGACAAAATGACGGGGCAAGGCACAGAAGTTCACAACCACGTGTGTACGTCATGCATTGTCATACTAGAACCCTACTTCCCAAATTATGACGTTGTTTGGTTGTTTACTTCTGCACTACACCCAAAAAATATGACGTAACAATCCCTCAATACATAATCGTTAATCGAAATACGGGAACTCGTACAAAAGTAAGAACTCCTAATAATAGCCTTCTTTGCAGAACAATATCTGCATTGACAATGACTGCTCGGTCATTGAAAGCTGTCCTCTATCGATGCACATTATTAGCCTACCGGTAGGCTACATTGCATAACTCATAATTATCTGCCTGGACTTACGCCAGTTTTTACTAAAATACAAAGGTCCGCTTGACAATGTTAATCGTAAAGTCTTGCGTCATAATTGTATCTGGCCTTCGCTTCACAACGTGCAAAATAAAACGTTGCATTTCCATGCTGGCTTCACGTGTCGTGCCCTCAGCGGCGAGTTGGTTGCTAAGTAGATCAGCAAACAAACAATTGCAACTTGCAAGAATGAGTCGTGGTTTTACGAACGCTTTTAAAAGTTATCACGCTGGTAGTTAATGTTTAATTAAATTTCGAAACAAGTCAAGAAAGTATCATGGAACCGGTAAAACGACGGTTACTTATTAACTGCTAGCTATTAACTTTTGTAGTAATGAATTTTAATATGTTATCATTATCACGAAGGCTGTCACACGCAGTAAACTGTACTGTGGCTTGAAACATAGAGAATTGAAAAGTGAAAAAAGGTTTTCAGCATCCATTTATCTATCGCTCTATCATTACACTATTTGGATTGACTTTCTCTTTGATATAATTAGCAATGATTTTTAAAACCAATTGTTGGTAAATGTATAGCATACTGCTTAAAGTGAAACTGCAGTGAAAAAAAAATTTGATGTTTTCGTTGAAAGTGCCTTTTTACAGGAAATAAAAATAACAATCTTTAAAAATTTGTTCAAGTACAAACAAAGGTTTTAAGTAATATTGAAACAATCTACATTTTGAGGGTGGCAAAATAGTCTGCTGGTTGCTCTGAAGCTATGACGTCAAAAATTTTGGTTGAAAGCGCCTTGCTATACTAGGTTGCCTGTATGGAGAGTAAAGACATGGTATCGTTTTCCACCCCATTCGTCTGCTTTCCGCCCATTAAAATGGTCCAGAGTAAAATGGACCTACTTTGAGCAATGGGGTTTCCCACAAACCATATTTCTGCCGAAGTAAACATCTCCCCATTCCAAATGCATATATCTTACTCTAGGGTAAGAAAGGCATATTTCCTGCCATTCGAATGGGAAAATATTACCACATTTTCACCCATTTCAATGGGCGGAAAGCGGACGAATCGGGTGCGTTTTCGTTATTCATTACGTTATGTTTCCTTGCGCAAGTGCTAAATTCCATTTTTTATATTAGCAAATATTCACTTATTAAGGTTCAAAGGTTAATATTGTGACTGAACGCACAATATCGATGCTTAATCGCTATATTTACTTTTCATATAGCCTATTGTAATAAGTTATACTTCATTAGTTAACTACTTTTACGACAACAACGCTATGGACGCATTTTCCAGATATTGTCTGGTGTCACAATATTCTGTTCTGATGCCACCAAACCGGCACTGCCATAAACAGCGTCTTGTATGATGTGACTACATGTCCGCTGCGTCCCGTACCAATTGCAACCTTCCGATCCATGCATGCAGCATCCAACCTGTTAAACTTCGCCGCAATAAAGCCAGCCTTTCCCTTGCTTGTCGGACAACGGAGCCTCTTCCCCTGCCAGAGTGGCAGTAGAGTCGGGTCAACTGGCAAATAAGAGTAAAGTCAAGTTATATCTGAAAGCAAAAATAATAAAAAATTCACTTTTATCGACAAGAAATGTTTCCAATTTTTACAAATTTGTTTCGTTTTGCGGCGTCATACGTGTTCGTAGACAAAAAAAAACTTATTTTAAAGTGAAAGGCAAGTCCAAAAACAAGTTGGTCTTAAATCGAAGAGTAGTTGTCACTTGCTAGTAAGTATGCTGGAGAAAGGATTTTTAAAAATATGTAGTGGTGTTACATAGAAACTATAGATCGGTTTATAAAATATAAACGCTGCTTCAACGTCCCAGTGACCAACTTTATAGCCATCAACGAGATAGGTGATTCGTTCACGACAAAAATCGTTGCAGCCTTCCACGTAACAGAAACACGTGGTTAGAATGCGCATAGTAAGATGTACTGAGTGTTGCTGGTTTTGCCTCGTAAACGCTGTACAGGAATGATAACTTATATAATAGACTAACGGTTAGGTTATGTCGTAGCATATCGATGATAACGGTAACGGTATAAAAACTCTGCTGTGGTCATGTCCTATCCATAGAAAGTGTTACGTGTAGGCTAATCATGATTAGGATTTTCTCACACCATAACATCTGGCTTGCTGGCATTTTAACACTTGCCTAGATATTATCACCTATAACCAAGGTTGCCATACCGTCCTTATTTCTAAGATTTGTCCCTATTTTGAAGGTCTGTGTCTTAGAAAATATTTTGTCTTTTTTTCTAAGAAAATTCTTATTTTCACTTGCGTCCTTAGTTTTGTCTTATTTTTATGGCACAGGTTCCTATTTTAGGCAGTTCCACACTTTTAGTATACCGTTTTGTACCAAAGAGATAACAAAATTAAGAACATGCAAATAGTGTCTCGTTTTTCTTTAAGAACATTGATTGCCTTCTCCTGTAGGCTACGCAGCAGCAAGGCGCTATGCCGCTGCATCACATTTAGATGGATAGCATTTCATGAATTGCCAAATTCATGTATAGTCACTAGCCTAAATAACAGCAGGATCAGGTACGTATAAAATATCATCGGTAACGATTTTTAATTCTTGTATGACAGGGATTGAAACGCTAAGTTAATTTGGTGCAAGTGAAAATAAGCTTAACATCCTAATAAGTGCATTACGCCGATATCATTATACTGTTCCATCAATTCCTCATAAACCGCATTTGTGCAAACAAAAAGCCCATTTGCAAGCTACTGAGAAAACGTCCAAAGTACACATCAAATATCGACGCGTCAGCATTTTGAGTTACAAAAGCACTTAAACAGCCGGTTTTTTGACCTAAACCACGACATCCGAGTTAATAACATCCATTATTTGCGCACGTCCGCCGTAATGCTTGTGGCATACGGCGTCGGTGGAAAAACGCACATATGGCTGATGAAAATCAATGATACCATGTCGGCATGTTATGCAGATTTATTATTCGGTAAATGAAGACAACACAACACTGAAAATTCCAAGTAATACCAGCTTCATTATCAAGAACCATACACAAAATTTTACTTAGAACGTTTTCAAACAATACAGCAGACCATATCAAAATGAACGAGTGAATGGTGAATAGGAACGATCAAATTGTGAAATATTGAACAATTTTTATAAGTTGCACGCAGTTGAAGACGTATTTAGAATCAATGCATCGACAATCGAATCATAATTCAAACTCAATCTACAAAACAATATTATACTCACAATTTTACCGAGTTCTAATGAAATCATCAATCTAAACAAACAAACAAAACGAGGCAATGGTAAAACGAGTTCTGGGTGTTACAAAATCCGTGCGCATGTATAGAAATCAACAAACAAACGCAGCAATATCATTCGAGGTTTCGCATTGGTAATCCATTAATGCTGGTGATGGTAGATCAACACCGGTCTCTTGGTGTGGTGAAGTACATAGTCACTGACTGACCCCAGCAGGGTACGTCTGAACACACCCATGCCTCGTGTACCCATCACGATCAGATCAACTCCTAGCGCGTCCGCCCTCTTCACAATTCCATGGCCTGGGTTGGTCTCTGTTGTGTCAACGTGGACTTTGTAATGGGTTACCTGGATAATAAACAAGAAATAAACAATTAACAAGAAATTTTACAACTTTTTTTATTAAGTAAATACTACCGACTGGCACTTGAAAGTTCGTGAAAAACGGCTTTTTCTGTACGGGCTGTTGAAATTTATGTTGGACAAAATTGTCGGACGTCAATATCGTTGCTGTTCACAGAAATCAGTCTAAACTTCAATGCGTTTTTTGTGTCTTAGTTATCGGTAGTTCATCGCGAATTCGTACATGGCGTGTTTTCGTTGCCCCTCCCATCGAATAATTCATACACTTTCAGTTCTAGACTGGAGGTTATAAACATTTTGCAGGTCACTGTTAGGTCGCCGCCAAGAATGAAGGTTGTTATCAGCGAGATCATGACTCCATATAGCTGGTGTCAAATATGAATGTACAACTTCTAATTACAATAAAACCCCGTCACCATTTATCTACCAGCATTTTAACTCCCACGTAGATTTTTCGCAAGGAGAGTGGTAGAAAATGTGTTCTTAAAGTGTTACAGTAACAAGCACAAAATAAGGCTTGGCGGTAATTTTAACAGGCAAGAAAGCGTTTTGGCATTGGCTGCCATCGAGTTCGGCAGTTGCTTTAACCTTCACAAATGCCCCTCAAATCTGTAACCTAAGGCTTGCTCGTTTTGTTAGTGGAAATGGTTGAGATTTCAGCACTTGTGAAGTCAGGGAATGTAGTGACCTCCCTAAACCTCCCTATTTAGTAATCTCCCTTAATGTGTTCAACAAATATCCTCAACATTGACTGAACAATAGAATCAATGGCAATATCTATTGCATAATCATTATAGACTCTATTCTAAGCGGCAGACTCAGTATCTCAAAACTTAAACAGTTGAAACATTTGTGTGAAGCATATAGTAGGCTAAATATTTTGACCATCACCTTTGTATCCTTGCATTTGTCTACATATCGATTTTTCAGTTTTTCAATTGCTTTTTTATGCTCCGAGACAATACGGTTTATTTCTTCTTGTGGAAAAGCACCAGCACCTGCAAAAAAATTGAATTTTTGATAGCTACAGTTGATTTAAGCTATTATTTAGTTGTGATATTACCAATTACATGGTAAATGGTAGGCCTACATGGTCGCAAGGGCATACATTGCTAATACATTGGGCATTGTTGTAAAATAACTTTTTTGGGCAGGTTAAAGTACTGCAACAATAAAATGTTACAATTTTAACCAACAAAAGACCAAGTTTATGCCTCAATACAGGCACTTTTGCAGAGCAATAGCAGTCCTTAGCGCACATACCACCTGCAAACATCATAGTCGGCAAGTCCGGCTGGTCTGCTTCATGTTCAACAAACACTTCATTTTCCTCTTTGTGAAAGTTATCAACGTACCCTGTAGACGAAAAAATATGCAGCAGTAGCTCTTTATTACTCAATATTTCTAATGAGCCCACCAAGCCTGCTACTCTCAAGTCCAAAATGATTTTAAAGTTCACGTCACTAATACGCTATATACTTACATTCAAAAGTCTTCTCAGCAATTTCGCTTGAATCGACGGCAATAAGAACTTTCATTTTGGTCTTGTAAAAGACAATTTGTTCGTTCTAGCAAAGCAGTATCTGGTCCACCTGTTCTTCCACTCACAAACCACAAATGAGCTTCTGACCTGAGCGCTAGGGTAATAAACAGCAAGAGCACCGAGGATAAACAAGGGAAAATACCCTTGAGCGAAAAACTATCTACAAATTTCGTTTAACTTTAACGATTATAAAGTCCTTTACATTAAAAGCTTTAGCATAGAAGAAAAGGTTGTAAAAACTTTATCGGTTTAAATTTTACGGCACTTTTCTAAAAAGATTTTTCTTGTAATGATAGCTAACGAAAGACAATTGTGCAACGTCCTGTTTCAACCGTTATGAAAACGTTAAGACTGCCTACGTGACTGAACTCACATGCCCGAGGTCGCTGAAGATGTCACGTGATACGATCAGATTGCAGCAACAACAATGCTGACTGACGGTAGTTAGTGTGGAAAACAAGTCATTTCCACGAATTGGCAGCGACATGTCAAAACAATTGTTGTCTGCGTGAGAAATGGCCCGAATAACATGGAGTAAAATGAAATAGCACGACAACAACAGCGTCAAAGTGGATAAGTACGGACTTAATTATGCTCGCAAAGCTGTCAACGAACGCGCTTCATCTACATCATACGTGTCAAACTCCCGACCCGCGGGCCACATCCGGCCCGCTTTACATTAAAACTTGGCCCGCAATGCTATTTTATACATAGAACTATTTCTGGCCCGCGATATCATTGTATAGTAAAACTTATTTTTCAAGCAAGAAACAAGATTATAACAAATATTAAAATACAGCAGCACAGCAGTTGCCCCACAATACGACAGAATAAATCGATTTATTCTAACGCTTGTAATCTGGGCTGCTTTTTTCTTTATTGTTTGTTAATGCTATAATAACGTTTGTTAATATTGTTAATGTTAATGTTTGTTTGCCGGCCCGCGGCGTTAAATAAGTTTTGAGTTTTGGCCCCTGGTGCGATTGAGTTTGACACCCCTGATCTACATCAATTTCCACTTCAGTTTTGCCTACGTGCAGACTATAGTATCGCAACCCTCGGGCAATAAAAGCTTGGTAAATAATCTTGAACAGGCTTAACATCTTAAGGCCAACAACTAAACGGCCATGGGAATGAAGCGAATGGCCTAGAAACAGATATCAAATCTGTTATTATTTGACCCAAAAGCGGATAGATTTTAACCTGCATATTTGCATCGAAACAGATTTTAGATCTACGTTGGTTATGCTCCTTAGGATGGCGCCTAAAATTAACAAATCGACCGAAACGCTGGCGGGAGGTTGCTGTCGTAAAATGGTGGGCGTGACTTAGCTGGGTAGAAGGGGCATAGTGATAGGATAACGAGTCGCCAAATTACACATTTCAGGTTGTTCGTCCTAGTTTAATTTGTTTGCTAATCGAGCTGATTTCCTGGGGAGCGAGGTCAAGTAACCTTGGTAGACTGGCCTTCATTAATATCGCCTACTATGTAGTATTAATGAAAGTCACATCAGCCACATGGTGCGTCATGTTGATAAATTAACTGACTTCGGTCGAATGGTATGGTGAAAACTTAAAATAATACTTCCTGTCGTTTGTTTTCCATCGTTGACTGCGCTGAGCTAAAAGTATGATGCTAACCTCGTTGTAGACTGGTCAAACAAGAAATACACTCACAAACAGTCAATACTCATAGCAAATGCTTCCCATCGTGTACTGTTGCAGTTAAGTTAAGCCAAACCGTTTGGTGTAAACGGTAAATCAATTGAAAAGTGAAAAGGTAGAAACTTTCATGTTTGGGTTGCATCATCACAGTAACAAGTATTGAAAACTGTTTATTTGCTGAACCGTTTGCAACTTGCGTTCTACTGTTAACAATATTACAAGCAGGCAGAAGTACACCAAAGCAGTAAAAATCCACAACAAGTTAGACAAAGCAGTAAGTAGGGAACTTGACGAAATTTTACAAACATCACTTGATAACATTCACAACAGCACAAATTTTGGAGGTCATTGGTATTTGAAATGCTCAATTTGCTACGATTTGGTCAATATATGGAAATGCAGGAAACATTTCTTGAAATATCTGCATAGAAGTCCCACAATCAAGGTACACCAGGTTTTAAGTAGTGGTTCAAAAATAGATGTTGACAAAAATGTAGGCTTGTGTGACAATATTTACATGCAGTTTCACATAGTATCATTCACATCTAAAATATGGCATAAAATTAATTTTGCACCGTAGCTAAGTAAAAAATATACAGCTTAAAAACTTTTTAACGGGATTAAGTGATTACTAAGCACATGAAATTTAGTAGCGGGTGTGTAAAATTTATTATGATAATAATATGGTTGAGTAATTTTGCTAAGGTGACATAATAACTAACACGTTACTGGTCCTGGCCACGACATATTAGCACTGGAACTTTGGAGTGGTGGAGAACGTAATCGCTCACAGATCCAAGAACGGTTCTGCGGATAGCACCCATACCCCTTGTCCCCATCACAATCATATTGGCGTGGACCTTCTCAGCTTTCTTGCAAATAGCAACACCTGGTTTATCCTGCGTTGTTTCAATGTCGATACGATGCTTGATCTAGAAAATGTGCAAAAAATTTAGTTTTTATTTTAACCGTTTCTATACCACAGACAAGCATTTCAAGGAAAAAAGGCTATTGCTGCAAGTATTTATTACCTTTAAGAGGAGTTAGTAGCTAGCACTGATAATATAATCTGACAAGACCACTTCACCAAACAAACCATTTTGGTGTGTGGTAGATTAAGTTGAGTTACATACCATATGTACATATCGAGTGGTTACAAACAGTATATGTACATGTCATGTGATTACAAGTAGAAATACACCACGATTTGTGCTATGAAAATCAAACTGACAAATTCTCAGCTCAATGCTATAGTGGACTGAAAATTAATATTTCAAAACTTTACCTTGCTGATTTTGAGACATAGTAAATAAAATGTTATGTTATCAATGTGATAAACAGATGGGTTGATTGAAACAGTAATATAACGCAATGCTATCAGTATAGTTATTAGTATTGCACCCATGCATCTTTGCTACCTTGTATGATTTACACTTCATGGTGTAAGTATTTTCCAATTCATTTTTTTTCTTGTTGTGATCTGTCATGATGCGGCCAATTTCAGCTGCAGGAAAAGAAGCCCCTCCTAAAACAGAAGATACAGTTTAGGTTCTGGCTTAAATTACTTTTGTTATATTACATTAGGGTTGTATTGTGCTATTCAACCCTGCCGATTTATTATTTAAACAGTAAAAACTTCCGAGAACTAACACTGTTAAAAAGAACTAAAGGCAAATTCCTGCAGCTTAATCAAGCTGAAAATAATCAGTTGTTCAAATTTTAGCTGTTGATATTAGCTGATAATGCAGGGCCCATTAACCTCCAATCATCAGACAAGGTAATGAGTATCAGGCATCAATTGTTACTTTTGGCATGCAAGATTAAAAATTGCACCAACATGGCTGATGTAAGCAGAAACAGCACAGTACTATTTGTTGCCTATCTAAAGATGACACTGGCTTTGTAGTGATCTAATACATAGTTGAAATATAACACTGCGCTCAATACAAAGTAACTCTATTACCAAAACCAATCAGTAGTTGTAACAGCAAATTTTAACTGCAAAAACATTTTCCTACTAACCACAATATATTGTAAAGATTGTGTGAATGACAGATAGTGTGGTATGTACGAGTACATATGTATTGTGCAAACAATGGAACTGATGCATGTGGTAGTACAAAAAACAACACCAATACAATGGGCCAACAACAACAACAATTATCAGCATACCAATCCGAAAAGTGGATTCCGGGAAACTGTTTATGCAACCTACACAAGACAACAGCATAACAAGTACACAAATTGAAAAGTAAGGCTTGAAAATATAAGTTTTTGTATTTTGTAGCAGGATGTTAGAACAAGTTATGTTGGAATTGGTGCGAAATTCAGGTAAAAAGCGTTACGAAAACACGAAAATTATCAAACTGTAAAACATGTTTCAGTTTCCAAAAATTATATGTCAATGGAAAAACTTAACATCAAAAACTAATGCTTTTCATTGCAAATAATAATACTGCTGGATGTATTGAGTTTAAAACGCCTGAAGTACAGTGGGAAGAACAGAAGTACCTACTGCAAAAATGGTATTTCGATTTTCAAATTTCCAACAGAGTAAAAACCACCATCTTGTTTACATGAATAGCTTTATTCTCAAACAAGAATATCAAAAATGGTTTTATGCACATCTCGGTGAAGACCATTAGACCTTTCGAAGCGTTCAAACATGTATTCGACTGCTTTTTTCCAAACTGTTGTGCATTTTAGTTAGACAAATTTTCAGATCTTGCTTCAACTTTTAGCTATTCATACGAATTTGTTTTAGAAAAAAAAGTGCCAATGATACCCACAGGAAAGACTGCGTAATGTACCAGCAATGTGCTGTGCACTAAGACTACTTCCAAGAGGAAATAAAAATCAAAGAGTAAGACGAAAAAGACAGCACCCCAAAAAGTTGATATGTCCACCACTGATTCATTATATCTATCACGTAGTTCGCAAGTCAAACATAGTGAAACAAATCAAACACACTGAAACATGCATGTATATATACTTAAATTAGTCATAACATTTTACCGTATAACGATGAAGCAACTGTATTTACCAGTAGGTATAAACTGTGATCGGCTCTGGTGTTGGAATAGTTATATATACAGGTAGGTATTACTAATTACTATACATTTATGAGTTGTAAATTGTAACTTTACATTTTACAATTGAATGAGGAAACTGTATGTAGTATGTTCAATAGCTATCAGTTATTATTATTAGTTAATAGTTATTTGTTAATTAGGTGGAATAAAGTGAGTGTTTCACCAGAAGATTGCATTGTTTGGGTGTAGTCTAGGTAATAAATTTGGGTTAAATTGAGATTAGCAAACATGGCAGTGTTTCAGGTTAGTTTGCTACCACATAAAAGAAAAAAAGTTACAATGTACAATTTTTGTATACATAAACATACATAAATAAATATCTACATACCTGCAAAAAATACTGTTGGTAGGTCAGGTTGTTCAGCTTCATGACAAACATACACCTCATTTCCTTCCTTGTGAATATTTTTAAAATACCCTGAACAGAAAAGTTATGGTGAATAAATTTTGTTACACTAAGTTTTAAGAAAATCTCTCTTATAGTCTTTACATAAATCCTCTTAGTCTGTTAGGCCAAACACTGCTCGTGAGCTATATCAACCGAATTGAAAATTTTGCAATGTGCAGCTCATTTTGAAAGTTCGTCAAATTCCAGATTAACTCGATCAAAAATAAGACACATGCTGGCACACACATCACACAAAACATAATAAGGCCACACTAAGTTTTTTGGCACAAACACACAAATTTCAACTCCAGTACAGTGATAAACAAGAGCCTGACTCGTGTTGACACCAAAAGATAACAAATAAGCTCAATAGGGAAGTATGGCAATTTGCGACGCAAAATTGTACGTGTAAAGAAACATTTTTGTCAAGATGGCATACACTGCAACCTTAATTTTTTGTTTATTTATTAGAAGTCAGCGTAGTAGCAACCAACTTTTCCTAGTTTGTTTATTATAAATCAACTGGCATGAACATGTAATAGTTCGGCATGAACCGTAGTGGAAAGTGTGGCACCTGTTCGCACAAGATTCACCAAATATTTTACTTACATTTATTACATTCACACCAATTTATAATAAAGAAAAACTGGTTGTGTGAACGCCAATTTATAATAAATAAACAAAGAATTATGGTTTCAGTGCATGGCATCACCCAAAACTTGCATCTTTACACGCATGATTTCTAGTCGAAAACTGCTGTACCTTCTAGCCAGGGACGTCAGGGCTTGAACTTTTTTAAGTCTCATGCATGTAGTGTAAATCATTGTGTTAAAGTTATTGCTTTTGCATTCATAGTTTCTTGTTGCCCGTTTTTGCAGCATTAAATTTAATGCAATCGTTATAAATACGTGCTTCTATCTGATCATTAATATTTGAACAAAGCAGGTTTGTAAATATACCAGTATTAGCCTAGTATTCCTACTGCACTATTACCAGTATTTTTGGCACAGTTTCAGTAACTGGGGTTAGAATACAAATGCATCCTGTGGTTACACACTTCTGCACGAGACCCAATTAATATTTAAACAAATTAAGTTTGTCCCAAAATACAAGTATTATCTTATTTTTACACCATTTAATTGCTTAGCCTAAAAATTATTTAAGCTTTGGGTAAACCAAGCAAACATTTCTTAATTATTTGTAAATCAATACAGCATTAGCAAGCTAAGCTATGTAGGCTGTCGCGGAAGTGCAGTAGGACTAGGCCTATATTGAGAATGTCACCTACAGTCAAAGGCTTTCTCCGCAATATCGCTAGGATCAACAGCAATCAAGACCTTCATGCTTTAAGTTAGTTGTAGGGATAACACGATCTGTAGGCGAGAATGGAAAATTCCGATTAAAGTTTGGGAGCTCTTCAGGAACAAATCCACAACTTCAAACATAAAATTACTTAGATCTGATCAAAAATAATATTGAACCTATTGAACTACGCCTCTGCTTACCAAACCACTCAGGCGTATAATTTAAAAATCTTATAAAATTCTGTTTTTTCGTAAAATAAATAGCAGAAAGGGAAACTTGAGAGCAAAACAGTAATTACTTCGAAAAACGTTATTGTAAAAGTTACACAAAAATATTGCATTAAAATTATCGGGAACGTAGCGATTTCTCGATTAACCAAATGTCGAAAGTTCAAGGGAACTATTAGAGTCGTAACCTGGGGGAGCAAGTGTCTGTCCCCGAGCATAGCCATATGAATGCGCCAAATGAGGTCAGAATTAATTATTCATATTACCTACAACATGGCAATGGAATATGATTTTTTAAGACACTGTAGTAGTGGTTTTCAGATGCCCATAATATAATATTGTAAAATTAAAAGTTCTTTATGATATTATTAGTATTTGTTTTTTATTTCGGTTCACTTCGTTCGTAGTTGATTCGCTAAGACCGCCAGGCTGCGCAATGGTTCAAGCTAGTCATGGTGATTGCAATTCATAAGACATCTTATAAGCAGTAGTATTACTTATGTTCTTGGTTATTCGTAATATTGAGAAAGTGTACAGCACCTATAATACAAAACTTTTCTTGTGAGCTATTTTTGTTGTAATATTAAAGCCTTTCGGCCGACAAAAGGTTAGAGTATTCTAACCCCACGCAACAATGGAGTCAAATAATTCAACAAGTAAATTACATTAAGAAACCTTCATAAGTCAAAAGCTGTTCTTCAAAGTAATACAATCGAGAAATTCATTTGTACCGGCTGCACTGCAATAGCTAGAATAAGACTTTAAGAAGACGCTAATACTCAGGCTTCAGGGCGGTTTGTTGTGTACTTGTGTGCAGGGACCTCGTTTCAGAGGGGATGGAGAAATAGCCTATGTTCTCTCAACTTTTGAACAATTATCATAGTTTATCGCAGTTGGAAATGTAACTGCCAACGCATATAACACCAAGTTTGTCCCCTTTTATTTATAATATAATAATAATTATAAAATAATAATTATAATATATAATTATAATATTTTTCTTATTTTATCGCGTAACCGCTTTACAAACCAAGAGTAATTTTGACCTAATATTAGCACAAAACGGCGTTTGCAGACTGTGACTTGACTTGTGTTACCACCATCGAAATTTGTTTTCATCACTGGCTAAAATGTGATACAAGCTATGTTGATGCAAACCTGATTCTTTAACTGATTATCATCGTCATAATCAAATGCCATACGCTGTATCGATGCGTTGGCAACCAGTCGATACCAAAGTCGCTTTAGGTAAATCTATGAAGCTGTTTTTAGGTTTAGTGCCAGTCGCATTTTTAGAATGTTTTCTGAGTTTATCCCAGAGAGTTCTTTATGTACTCCTCGTATCGACATATTTTACAATCGTTGCAAGATCTTTCTACTTTTCCTTTCGGCTTGATGTGGCCGAAGAAATATACAACTCTAAGTCTCAGATGTTTCGTGATTGTTGTTCTTAACAACTAAACGTTTGATGTCCGTGTATTGCCATTAGGCTACAGCTTTTTGAATACGGATTCCAGCCGTCTGTTCCCAACACAATAAGAAGCGTAAATGTTTGTCATTTATGATGTTCAAGCTTTGAATTAAGTCGAAGAGCATCTCATGCAGTTCTCCGGAAAATGGATTGACGAATCCAATAAACTGTATCGGATTCATCTTCATCTATCTAAATATTTAAATTTTTTGAATAAAGCATGTATCTCATAGAGCAAATTTTGCACTTGCTTCACCTGTTCCTCATATAAGTAAACAGGACAACAATGATCCCAGGCTCTTCATTCAAGCCAAACAGCTCCTGGCCCAAGTTTGGATGAACCACTTTTCAAGCCTGCATGTACATTATCACTTCAAAGGATTAGCTTTGAAAGACAGCATAGGCTTATATACTAGCTACCTCAAATTTAAACAGGTTGTGAGACGTCATGTGCTGTAGAACTTGCAAATAATTTCAAAAATAAAAGACGTCTTCGCCTACTTCATAAGTCCATGTCAAAAATTCAATTTGCTCTACCGCTTTACATGTTGTAAAAATCGCAATGAAAAGATTATTTTTTGGAGCTGAATATTGCTGTTGCATACGTAATATATTGAATGCATACAGCATTCTGTACGAAAGTGGCGTTTTATTCAAAGAGAGTAAATCTGGAGGTCAAAAAATGGTGCCGATGTAACTATACTGTAATTGCCAATAAATATCGACATAGGCAAACTTGAATGTTACTAAAACATAGAAACTTTTCCGGGAAGTGTAGCTTACTATTACAAGCGAATTGTCGTTAACTTAATGGGCGGTATCGTTACGGGTTAGTTTACTGCAATAGGAAATCTAGAGGAAGTAATAACTAATAGCAGCACATGCAGTTTGCATGTATGATGGGAAGCATTTAAGACTGTTTTTCTATTTTGCTACAATGTAGTCAACAGTTTTGTTCAATGTTTCTTAGATAAATTGTTTGTGTTGAGAAGATCGATTTCCAATTCATGCGTCAGCAACCTCGTAACCGATATGAAGTTTGCTTTGAAACATTCGATCAACTGAAAAACCTCGGAAATTGCATGTGAACAGCATTTAATTATTGTTATTAATATTTTACTATAATATAACTTATTGCATGTTGCATGTGAGTTTACGTGAGCTGTTTGTGTTTCAGTGTTTGTGAATGTATAGTTTTAAGCAGCATCCAAATACACAGTATACCACGCACCAAAACATAATTCGTAGCCACATGGGTAAAACAAAATCAATTTTTAACAAAAGTCGAGAATATACCAGTTGTTCCTAAAGGCTTTTTACAAAGACTGCAATAAACGCTTGCTTATAGGTTGCTTGTATCAACAGACAATAATGACAATAATAAATTGCTGGTTGCTGGTTGCTGGTTGCTGGTTGCTGGTTGCTGGTTTATAAAACGACTGTCATTAAAAGGACTTCATAGCAGCACAGTATTCCATCGCAGAGACGTTATTACTTCCTTAACATTTGCTTTTTGACTTCGAAAACTCAAAAGCCGAATTGAAATTGAGAGACGGACATTCAAATGCGATTCTAACATTAGAAGTTTACAATACAAAGCAAAAGTAGTAAGGTTTAGTGCAGCATAGGCTTTCTAAATAGCTACGAGTACAATATTCTTCTCTCCATGGATTGATCGTGACCGAGACAAATGCCTCTGTTTGTTTGTGGTGTTTTTTCTGTGGGGCAGGGCAGTTCTTGTAGGGCGGGCAATGTTAACCACGTTAAGTTTTGTTTTCAACTGAGAAAGTTTGCAATGTTTTAACAAAAGGAAGCTGATTTTTTGTAGGAAATGGCACTTGGAATGAAATTCCTTAAGTGGACACTTTTTATGTTAGTCGCGTTAACTTCTGTGGGAATTTTGTTTGCTTGGCAAAATGGGACGTATTTATACAACAAGCAGCCAACAAGACATGAGTCTACAGGTAAGTTTACATATATGCGTGTTGAAAGAGGAAAATGTTTAAAACATAAGCCCATAGGCTACACTGCTTTACTTAAACTTTTCAGATCAAAAGCATGTATAGTTGTAGACTTGTTTAGCAGAAAATAAACAGATTCGAAAACGGGTGTTTTATTAAAACTGGATTTCTGTTAAATTGTGAAACAGTTTACTGTAAATACACTGCCGGGTGGACTGGAACATGTTAGCTTATATTTTTTGTAACTTTACTTCCACACCACAATAAACGTTATGTACCATTAGAAATTTTGTCTGTGAATGATTTCGGGGGTAATTGTTTGTTTGTTTGGTTAAGTGCACAATCATTCCATGTCCTACATCATTCCGTTTTCCATTTTTCCCTGACTACCGTGACTCACATTATTTCACATTTCGCATTCACATTTTCTCGTGACTCAAGTCATGCTTCCTAAATGACTCGATTGATTGACTCGCCTTGACTCGATTTGATTCGACAAATGACGATTTGACGATTTGATTAGATTCCAATCTAAATTTAGGTAAGAAACTCGTACGTTTGTCTAAAAAATTACACTTCTCTGAAAAGAGTATCAGCCAGACTAATTTTGAGACAATCGCTACGCGTGTGTGACGTCAGAAATGTTTTTTAAGTTAAAACTTAAAAGCGTTGATCGACCTGACCCTTGTCGTGAGTTCAATTCAAGCCAGAAAAAAGGCTTGGTTACAACAACCTTGACGTTACAAACTGCATAATAAGTAGAGCTTATAGCAGGTTGGTAGTTTAGCTTTCGGAAAATTAGACTAATTGGTGACCATTTTACCACGGCAAAGGCGCTCACAGCGTGTATACGAGCAGTACACACGTGAGTACCATTTTTTATTTCCAAAGTACAATTGCTTTAAACTTCGACATGGATTTAATGCCCCACTAAAGCGAAACGTTTTAATATCTTAACATAACATGTAGTGTAGTGTACTAAAGTGGTAGTGGGTACCAATTTTTTAAGTACTCCGCCGACGCCTTTGCAAGGTACTGTTTTCATTTCCGGAAGAGCTTCATATCATTACAATTTATTGTGAGCGAGCTTCGAAAAGAACAACTGCTTCCAACTCTTAAAATCTAAACATCATCGGGTTCCAACGTAGGCTGTAAGTCAACAAGCCTGTTGTAGCATGCTTTTCGGTATAATATTTTGGTTTTAGTTTGCATATTCCTTTAGATATCGGAACAGATGATGTCAGGCCATTTGCTTCAGCCTATATTGGTACGTCATATCCGTTAATGACCGAAGTTAAAAATGACACCCTGGTTATCTACAACCGCGTCTCCAAGTGTGCTAGCACCACTATGACATGGACATTGAAGATGATGCAATTGATAAATCACTTCCACGTTTCAACGGAAAGCATGCCGTTGATTCAAATGGAATTTAATAAGCAGGAGCGGGTAAAATATTTTGAAAGTTACTATTTTACCGCAAGCAGGTCACACAGCTTGTTTTTAAAGATAGGTTACAGCTACACGGTTACGTTATAGAAGTGCAAAAGGTTGATTTTAGCTATTTAGGGTTCAACTGAAATTAGGTTTATATAAAATGGAAGATTTTGGTTGCTATTCGTTATGAAACTGTGAAATATAGCTTCGAAGTTCGAACGTAAGCTATATGACTTTTGCCGGTGCACTATCAATAGCTTTGCCAAATAATTTTGCTGTACATTGAAATTAAGTAAAGTTAATAACAAATTTATATTATTACAAGACGTTATCTTGTCCAGAAAAATATTCAGAATTTGCTATTCAGAAAGAATTTGCGGAAAGAATCTTGTCTCTTCCCCGGGATACTGTATTTGTACGTCATTTTTATTTCGTAAATTTTTCAGAGTAAGTAACCTTTATTAACATTTAAATGGAGATCAGATTTTCTGTAGACTTTATTGTTAAAAAAAGTTTAAACGTTCTAGATTTGGTCTTCGCAATCCCATTTATATCAACATAATAAGGAATCCGGTTGATAGGTTTATATCTCGTTATTATTACGCAAGATATGGCTTCAAAAAAACAGAGAAAAGCAACGTACTATGGCCAAAATGGCCCATCTCTTTGAAAAGAATGAATACGGTAGGTGGCTACTCATATCATTTCCTTCAAGTACAGTATAGGAGTTTTAGAATTTTAGTATATATGTTGTTGATAGGTAACAGGATGGATGTAACAACCCAATTACAATGCTTAAATTGTTTCTAATGACCTTATAAAAGTTAAGTGCAGAGTCGTAATTAATTGAGTCAAAGGCTTGACAGAGTCCGACTCGAGTTTCTTTTTTCAAAGGATTCAGTTGAGTCAACAGTAAACATATTTAAAATGACTTGATTTGACTCGAGTCAGTTTTATTGAATTCAGCGCAGCGACACAAAGTAACCTTTCGTTGTGTCGTATTCTGCGTTTTATATAGCCTTGTTTCAGGTGTGAGTTGACTCGAATTGATTTGAACCTTAATTAGCCTACCAAATGACTAAAACCGGCTCGGATCACTTTTGTCCTAAAAATACGACCTAAATCGAGTTAAATGACTCAAATTTGATAATTTAGTTATGACTCTGGTTAATAATAACAAAAAAATGCTAAGCTATTGTTTTTTTCATTAACAGAGTGCTAATACTTTTTACATCATCGCTATTGTAATTCAGTAGCATTGACAACCGTATACTGTTCATTTCACTAGACTTTGGAAGAGTGTGTATTGACCAATGTGACCAAATGCTTTGAAGTTGAACTTTATAAACCAATGATGATGTTTTTCTGTGGAGATCATTTCAACCCAAAATGCGGGTAATGTTTGTAATCGTAAGTTTCAGCACCAAACGTTCAAAGACAAAAATGATATCTTTTATTTCAGTTATAGAGAGAAAACAAGATTTGCATTTAACCTTCTCTACATTTGCAGCACTTTGAGTCGTTTTGCTGTAGAACGATCTATTGAAAATATTCAAAAACACTACCTTGTTGTGGGTTTAGTAGAAGATTTTCCTAACACTTTTAAAGTTTTTGAAAAGCTGCTCCCCAGGTTTGCGGGTTGCTATGTATAGCAAGTTTGTAGGCTAATATTGTGTAAATTAGGAATTGTCAAATTTCCGCAAAAAAATTTAAAAAAGTTTTATTGTATAACTGCCTACAACACTGAAGAATGTTGTCATGGTAGCCTAATGAAATAATTTCCCATTTTTTCAACAGATACTTTGAAGGTTCTTGGAAAAAGTTTCAAATTTCTCCAGGTGAGTTGCAAAAGCTGCATCTATCCCAATTTAAAATAATATTGTAGCCTATAGGCTACCTTAGTACATTGGTAATTTCTATAAAACGAAACTTCGCCCAATGTTGTACGAATGTGAACAGCAATCTGAATTTATTTCCAGAGAAAAATCTTTCAAAATCTTCCAATCGCAAAGAACCTTCCGAAAATGTGAAAAAAGTTCTCAAAATAGCTTTAAAAACAGAAATAGAATTTTATGAATTTGTGAAAAAAAGATTTTATGAACAACTGAACAGACTACGAGAACTAAAGATGATAAATGATGACAACGACAGCACAACAACATGACATTTACATTAGTGTAGTTAATAAATGATAACTGTACGACGACACCAAAGTAAGAAAGATAATTTTGTGCGGCCGTGAAAAGCCATTGGAACACTTTATTACCTCAAGACTCTAATAGGCTACTCCTCAATCAATCCTTACTTAATATTATTAAAGATTTGGGCAAGAAGTGTTTTTAGTGATACAAAGCCAATATACGATTTGGAAATGAATTTGAATTAACATTTTTTTCTGGAGATTAGACCTATATAGCCATTTCTAAATAACAATTAAGCATGCTACGTTATAGCGCAGTTATAATAACATGTTTGCCTTTGCCATAAGTTAGTTTGAGAGCTTTTTAGATGAAGTTTGAGTTTATAAGCAGAGCTTGTCGCTTAGTAACGGAACATTGCAACAGCATTGCTGCATTTGTAAAACTTCACCAGATTTTAAGCTACAAGATAGGAGCGTCATTTGTTTAGTTGTCGTTGATAACTTCCTCGTGTAAAAAAGCATAATGTTGCATTGCTGTTTTTTATTGGCTAATAAACGTCACGCTTATAAAATAAACTTGCATTATAGGCTAACACTTTTCCAAATACCATTTTCATGAATGATATATTATGACATACATAGGTGAATGACAACAAGTAGCTTTCTTACAACCCGGAAGCACATTTATGGTTAAGTCGTGGAGATAGGCTACTATAAAACCATATGATACTAAAACATGGAACACGCTTATCGTCGCTTTGTTTCTTTATTTTATTTTGCTTCTCCTGTCACGCATGAATAAGCAGTATATTCGTAGCACCTGTGGGACAGGAAAAGGTATTAGCGGAATGTGGTAAACTAGTGCGGAAATTCTTTTTGCTGAACAGAAGAGCATGCAAACATGGAAATATTGACGGAAATGTTAGGCTGGGCTAAACTGGCAAGTGTTGGTTATATGTAGAAACCACATTTTAAGATAGTCTAGGACTCTAGGCCTAGACCATCGTTTAATTTATTTATCTTTGTAGTTCGAAACATGAAAAAAACTATTTTACATTGGTACTACCTACAATATGCTACAGGTTTACTTTTAAGAGATATGGCGGAGAGTTTGACTGAACTGTATGAAGATCTGTACTCTGATCTGATCTCTGAACTGTATGATAAAAGGTTAATAGAAGAGTTATTACAACATGATTTCGAAAATAAATTAAACAATGTTTTGAGTGTAGAAAAACAATTGCTAAGAAATATATGCGTACTTGCGAAAGAATATTCCCTCTCAAAATTTGGAAAAGAAACTTTGCAAAATAGTCGGAGAGTTTTGACTAAACAAGCAATGCAGAAATTGCAATAAAAAGTATGCTTGTTTTTATGGTCAAGCAAATTTATATTTTTGTAATGATTCTCCAATTAATAACGCATATCCACAAATGTCATTGGATATTGTTCACCAATATCATAAACAAAAACGTAGAAGATAAGTTAATACCACAACTTGTGGTCTACAAGTAGGCAAATTAGACCTCTATGTGAATGAAATTATAGAATATTTGTTTGGATATGGCATCCCTAAAATTGTCAAAAATTCATGGCATGTCGTAGTTTGGCTTCGCACTTGCAGAGTAACAAACCACGTGGCAATTTAATCAAAATGTTGGAGTACAAACAAAATAGTTTGAAATATCCATTTGAAAAATTTTTATATTTTTTTGAGTTTGTTTATTTGCACTGTTCAAAAGAGTCTTTTCGGGCAGTAAAAGATATTGACTTTGATTTATCGTTTTCTCTTGTTACCTCATCTTGCCAGACAGTCTTATTGAGAAATTTTTACTGTATGACCTGAACCTATTTATACGTTTGTTGTCTTATACCAAAATATTGTTTGAAAAATTGTTTCGACATGTCAACAAGCAGTCACCTGGTTTTTATGGTGACTTATTAAAACACATATAACCTTGCATTGTAAACAATTATATGTAACTTATTTGTAGTTGTACCGATAACGTAATTAAAAACTATGTAAACGATGTGTGGTGTTTCCTACTGGGTATATTGATTTGTAGCGGCCTGGGTGGTATTTTTAATACCATTACATCATTTCTTGCAAAATTGTTTTCTAGTTATTGATTGAAGTTTATGAAATTGCTTTTTGATCAACACTTCAACAGGTTGTTTTCCAGCATCTGTGCTGATAAGTTTTTATTGGATATGCCCGCTTCTTAGCGCTAACACTGATTTATATCATAATTATTTATCTTTGTCTCAAAGTGTCAGCTTCGTATATATATAGCTATATATATCTCACATTGTCAAAACATTGTTTCGTTCGCTGCACCTGCTACGACTTGCTGCGTTTTTCATGTCGAACATTTTAACTCCCATCACTTTCACGTTTTATAAGCTCGCACTTCTTCCAACGAGCAGAGAGAGAGAGAGAGAGAGAGAGAGAGAGAGAGAGAGAGAGAGAGAAAGAGAGTTTGCTTAGTTAATCACCGAAATCAACAGATGAGTTGTCTAAGCTTGGTCCAAGCTAGCCATGGTGATTGCAACTCATAAGACATCTTATAAGCAGTAGTATTACTTGTGTTCTTGATTATTCGTAACATTGAGAAAGCGTACAGCACCTATAATAAAAACCTTTTCTTGTGAGCTAACTCTGTTGTAATAATAAAACCATTCGGCAGACAAAAGGTTAGAGTATTCTAACCGCAAGCAACAATATAGTCAGATAAATAATTAAAGTAAATAAATTAAGGTAAATTACGTTGAGATACCCTCACAAGTCAAAATAGTTTTTCAAATATACTATATGGCCTACTATATGTTTAACAAAATGAATTGTTGTTATATTTTTGCCAAGTAGCGGTACCATTGCCGACGGTATTTTCAATGTACCGAACACCCACCTCTGAATATTACACACAGATAAATATAGAGATTCCAAATAGGTTTATTATAGTAATACATCCCGAGTCATGTAAAAAATAGATAATTAATATGGTGAAGTTTTATAATACCTCTATGAGTTAAGTAAATTTGTAGGCAAATTCAGCTGTCGAGATTTTTCAACCAATCACACCACAGTTCGCTTTTGTTGGGAACAAAACTTCCGGATTTTTGTCTTCTGATCAGAAAGTTGGCTTTGCCAAGTCTTGTGCGCTTACCTTTTATGTACTTACCAGGCTTATAGGTTAGCTAGAAAATGGGAAATATAATGATTCGGTTTTTATAATGTTATTTTTACCCTTAGATTGTCATGTGAAGTTAAAGTGGGTCTCTTGTACTTTTGCTCTCCGACTTAAATGTAACTTTCTATAAGGCCTGAATGTTATAGAGTTATGAAGTAGGCTAATATAAAAATGGTATGACGTAATAATTCCTCAATACTCGATCCTGATATGGGAGTGCAAAAGTAAGGGAGACCCATTTAAAGGAGGTGATAGAAAAAAGCTGTGATGTAACAGTTCCTCAAGAGTAAAGCAAAGTAGACCAAACAAATCTGCTGATTCGAATAGCGCCACAGCCTTAGCAAGCGCGGTTAATCTAGTAAAAATGATAACATAAACCAAATGTCAACTCTTTGCAAATTAGCTCGACCATTAAAGCTTTACTTTGTAATACATTTTCACCAAAACGAAGTTGTTTGTAGAACAAACTGAAAAATAACACTTTGATTTGCACAAAATAAAATCTAAATTGTTATTTTTCTTTTGGTGCTAAGCAATGCAGTCGCATTGCTTGCATTGCTTGCATTGCTTGCATTGCTTGCATTGCTTGCATTGCTTGCATTGCTTGCATTGCTTGCATTGCTTGCATTGCTTGCATTGCTTGCATTGCTTGCAGTGGCCTAAACCGACCTTAGACTTGACTCATACACCATTGTAAGAAGCTGTCTCTTATTCTTGTTTGATGCATTTTGGATTGGGATTGATTCCTTGGTTTTAGTAGATATTTTTTTAGAACAAATTTGCACTAAGGCGATAGGATCTTTGAGTAAATCATTTTTTTTGTCATGCCAGACTAGAATACGAAGGTTTGTATATATGTAGGCTGTTAGCCTGTTGCGTTGTCTCTGATTAGTCTATGAAATATTGGTATATCCCTTTGTTTGCGAAAAATGCAAAGTACGTTGGCAATAATACATGCACCACGTCTGCCAATATTGCAAATAATTGGGAGAATTAAATGGCGTTTTCAAAAGGTGCTAAATAGGAGTGTTTTATATGTATTTTTGCTTTAAAGGTTTATTTAAAAAACAAAGGTTTGAAAAAGGAGGTGTCAGTCGTATAAAAATCTATTTGGACATATTATATTAACGTACACCGTGCACCTGCATTTTAACGCCACTTATTATTTTGTCACTAGTTTCATTGAACTGTATTGTTTTATCAGTTTTGCAACTGCTGTGTTGATAACCATATATGGTCTGCACTATTGATTCTGTCTTTTTTTTCTCATATATATTTATAGTCTTTATTTGTTCTGTTATATGATTATTCTGAAGAGGGACCATGTTACTCCAAAATTATTCAAAATTTTTTCCGGCAATTATGATATATGACCTACGAGCCTTTTCTGCATAAGGTGTGTTGCTAGCAATTACTTAGAATTTAGAGTTATAATTGATTGAATTGAAAATACATCAGGAGTAATGTCACAATGTGAACATCAAGATTGCTGGAGTATCGAGTCAATTGGAGAATGGTGGAGATGTGTTATATGTTTTATGGAATATATCCAAAATGATGGTCAGTGAAGAAAATGATCCCTATCACGTTTATATTTAATAGACGCTTTACATTATCATGCACAAATATTAAGCCATGTTACCTTGATAGTTCTTTTTTTTGGCAAGGTGAACCACTCATCTATCGGGAAAATATTATGAAGCAGTTTCTTACTGGCTTAAAGTTTGATTCAAACCAGTATTTTCATGTGCTTGAACAAGATGATGAGCTTTCGTGTCATGTTGTATCGTCCTTGGTCAACTTCTTCTGCAAACAAAATGATATAACGTTACAATCAATTTTATCTGAAGGTGAGGATACAATCAAATGTTGATCACAACATGATTTCCTTCTTTAATATTAATAATTTCAAGTCAAGTGGAGCATAGGCCTTAGTGTGACTAAAAAAGAACTTTTGGCTTGCTTGTGTTTATGTCATTACTCATTACCATGATAAAGTAGATAATTGATTCAAGTTTTCTTATCTTGAACTTGATAGAAGTATCTATACAGATTTCATGGTTTTATTAAGGTTGTTTGTTGCTCGCGCAAAGATTCGGTGCCCCAGTAGTTGAGTCTGTTGCTAAAACCATGGTGCAATTTTGCCTTGAAAATGCAAGTCGTCGAATGTATTATTCTTTATACTCATTACTCCTTGAGCTTATTCATCACATTCCTGCTTTAACTCAGAGTTGTTTACAAAAAGGTTGCTTTTCAATTTAATATGTATTATAATGCAATACTGTTATACATTTATTAGATTTGCGTACACTTTTAATGTATGAAGACAGCATGTAGCGAGTTCTTTTATACTGATTTTTCTTCTTTTTAGCAGTCTTCATGGAACACATTATCAAAGGAATAAGTTTTCCTGATGATCAACTTCGCATTTTGGTGATTGAGCTTACATTTAACTTTGTTAGCTGCTGGACAAGCTCACATGACAGTCTAACACCTTTCAGAGGTCTTACAAACGAGCTCCTTAATTTAATGTCAAAATCTGACACACAGCAGGTGTGGTGTTTACTAAGAAAACACAGTGTCAAGTATCTCTTTAGTATAGTGCAAATTATGAAATTTATTAGTGTTTCTTTATGTTTTCCTTATCTTTACATTTCCATTGGTTATTGCTTAACATCCATAGGTTCTAACTGGTACCATGCATGTATTGGGCATCTGTGCTGGATCTCCTGATTTTCTCTCATTCATAAATTTTACAACAAATCAACCTGATGCTGAAGAAGATAAAGCTATTAATTGTACTTCTATTTAATTCTAATAATTTGTCATAGACTTGTGTTTTTTCAAATGCAGCTCGCTGATGTTTGTATTTAACCTTTTTGGTTTCTTATACTAATATTTTTATTTGCCATAATTTTGTTTAGGTTGGCAAAAAATGTTTACTTGTATCAAGCGCATATTTTTACTGAGGAAAGATACTTTAAGTCTTAATGTCATTAACTGTCTGCAAGGCATTCTGAATCATACTGAATTGATCCAGCCATTTTTGGATGCAGATTTGGCTGAATTAATGTATGATTCTTTGAAGTCTACCACAAATGATGGACTCATATTGTGAGTTGTTATGAAGAGTTGATGCAGTGGTTACCTAACTTCTAAAGTTCTAGTTAACTTCTATTTTTGCTGTTATAGGTCTGCATTTGAATGTTTAATTCTTTTGTCTCAAAGCGAGGAATTTTTCACAAGTTGCCATGCAATGTACGGTAAGAAGTTTAAGACAAAATAGGTAATGACCTGCTTCTATGCAAGCGGATTTCTAGTAAAGTTCTAAAAAAACTGCAATTTCAGAATTCAGGAATTAATTTATTATTTACTTTTTATTTCTGGCAATATATATAATTCAAGAACAATTCTGTTCAGGTATAACATCCGTCTGTAAGAGCATCTTGATAATCTTGCCATTGGATGACCCATTGATAATTTGCAAAGGGTAATCATTAATTTACACTAAAATTTAAAACCAAAATGGTATAAATGCTGGTATGGTAATACTACTTGATCTTAAACTGTTTTACAAATATCTCTGATTAAATGAAGTCAATAAGGTAATGCAACATAAACTTTACATGGTTTATATTTTTAACTTAGATACGATGTTCTGAAAATCCTTTTAGTCCGGTAAGAAATTCTTATTGAAATTCATAAAGATGCTTTTGAGTGTTATAAAACAAACGGAAAAAATTAATAATTTGAACTCCTCATAAATTTTAGAATGCTACAAAACTAATTTGTTGTCTTATGAAATCGTTGTTTATCTCCACAAGTACACTACAAATACATGTGTTTCAGTCAACCTGAGCAAATTCCATTACTTGGAAGCACAAGTACATTTGACCAAATCTTACAAGTTATCACTGATGGCATTACAAGTAAACATGCTTCAGTTCTGGACCACGTGATGGCAACTACATACAGTGTAATGCGGTCAGTTATCGTCATATTAATTAGGCAATAATTATTTCGTCGAATAGCGTAACAGCGTAATGCATTGAATTTCTTACCCAATTTGTTAAAACGATTTTGAGTAAATTAAACGGTTTTTTGTCACAAGGTAATGCCGAAAGTGTAGAAATTTTGATGTTGCCTATGTAATCCTGTCTGCTGCCCACTCTGTCCCATTCACAGTCCAGAAATATGTTATGGCATTTACAGTACACGATAAAAATATGTAAACACTGTTGAGTGAACGTTACTGTTATTCTGAAACTTTCAGCCACTTACCTCATCCAATTCCATGTAAAGACTTAGTGTCTATTTTACATGCGATGGAGTTGACCCTTCCACAACACTTTAACGCCATGGTGAGTCGTTTTCACTTTTCATCAGTTTGGATTTTCAGGATGAATTTGTTAAAATTATAAGCTATTTACTGGTGATTGGAAAGTGCTTTAGGAGGTATTTCAGGACTCCTGCTCCCTATGTTTATAGATATATGCAAGTGGAAATGAGAATTTGGTTGAAAACATGCAGTTTGATGAGGAAGGAGTGTTTTCGTATTTATTTATGTTTATACAGGAATCATTCAGGTAAAGTGCAGCAATGCGTACAGTAGTTTAGTGTGATGATATTATTAAAAGAGTATCATCATAATGAAATTCTTACAGGATGTTGTAAGAAACTAAAACAGAAAAGCCTGCAATTTTAAAGATGAAGTTATACTTAAATGTGTTGCAAAAATAATCATATCAAACAATTAATAAAATTATACAGCATATTTTGTACCAGTTGCAAACGTACTCATAGCAACAGAACAGTTTAAGCGTTCTTATATAATAAATAAAAAGTCTTCTATTTACATTAAATACTTCAAGGATCATGTGAAAGTATTGTGTGAATTTTTCTTATAGAGCGGTTATGGGAGAAAAGCAAAATAACCAAGGAACTGATCCTCAACAAGAAGATTTCACTAGTATTTTAGTAAATTCATTGCTTGTGCAATGGATTCCATTAGTAAAGGTAAAAATTTTTCTTTTTTCAAAGCTTCTCAATTAGCATGAGCTTTTGTGGTCTTGGAATATTGAGTCTAATATCTGTTACCCATTATGTAAACAAATTCTATTACGTTATTCAGTCTTACACTGGTGCATTATGCTGTCTACCTCTCATGGAAAATTTGTTTCTGTGCCTTACAAGTGCTTTGCAAATTCTTAATGATGCAGATTATAATTTGTGGAAAAAAATAGGTAAAACATTCATTTATGTTGATTTATTAACAGTTGTTAAAGCTGTAACTATGTTGCCTTTTACCGTTCATGTAATCTTTTAGTTGCTGAAGATCTCATTGAAATTGCCTTAAAAGTCAACAACAAACAACAGCAAATTGAAGGGTACGGTAATTGCATTGTTGTTTTTTATATTATTGTCTTGTCTTGTTAAAACAAAAATATATTTTTAAATAAGACAGTGTTTAAGTTTTGTTGTCTTTGAGCATCATTTTTTATTATTAATGTTTTATAGTACATTTGAAATTTGTCATTAGCAAAAAATTCTATAAAAGTGTAGCTGTTGTCCAACGTAAGAGAATCTTTGTCTAAAATTCTTCAAGGTGTGCAAGAAGTAGTAGCACACACAGTTTTCTTTTGGAAACAAGTCTTCAGTTCTTACAACAGTTTGATTTCTGTGATGAAAGAAATTTTTTAAAGTCTGGATTTTACAATTTAAAAGGTTGAGTACTTTGACTTATCTATCACATTTCCTTAGATTGTGGTTTTAAAGAATATTTGTTGCTTTACTTTCATCCCTTTAACATTAAACACCATGCTGTTATCAGTAACAAATGCAACAGTGTATATTGTTAGGTGCACCAAATGAATTATCTCACTATTTGAGTGAAAAAGCAATGACATCAGATGGAAAAGTTGATCAAAACTTGTTGCACATACAATGCACAGTCTTTACTGTATTTGCTATTATAATTTGGGAAGAAAAATGGTATTGCTACATTAACATAACAAACTGTTACCATTAAAAAAGTTTTGTTTTAGTAAGTAGAACAACACTTGTTGAATATGATAGTGGTTTACGTGCTTTTTTTCAGTTTTGTTTCTCTGGATGAATTGTCGGCAGCTTTGACGCGATTTACTTTGCTACATCCTGACCTTTCACATTTTCCCAAATTCTCCCTGAAGTTTCTGCTGTTGCTTTTATCCGTAATATTATTTCTTTGCAATTGTTTAATTTATCAAATTTAATTTTTTGTTGTTCGAATCTTGCAATTTACATCGTATTTTCAGTCTATGTTAAGTTTGTAACTGTATGTTTCAGGTTTGCCAACTGGAATCATTGAATCCAAGTTAGTGTAATGTGTTTAATATCGTATTCGCTACTGTTTGTTGTCCTTGTTGTGGGTAGACATCGTTCCGGTGTGTACATCATTTATAAGTTATCTCATTCAGTCTAGCCAGGAGAATGTTCTCATATTTTACAGCGTTTCCAACAACTTTAATTACTTTTCTTGTCAACGAAGACAGCTTCTATATGTCCCACCCATCATTCATTTCAACAGCTTTGCAATGTCCTGAAAATGTCGTCAATGCAAAGATAAAACTGAACATGGTAAATCTATTAAGATCTTCATTTTTCTGCAAATGCACTTAGGGTTAACAATACTTGATAGCATCTATAACATTAATAATAATTATATCATTTCTTTCAATGAATATCTGTTGTCCAACTTATCTAAAATTTCATCCATGTTTCTAAAAATACATTTGACATGAAATATGAGGTTGCAGTTAACCAAACTGAAGCTCCGTTTTAAAGTGTTTTTGTATGTCAGATTACAAGATGGATTTCATTGATTGACATAAAAGATTTTGCTTATCATCCTGGTTCACAACTTCTAGTTGGACTCATTCTCCTAAATCGTGCTGTGGCCGATGTGATACTCGTGAGCAAAGCTTCATGACATTATTTCCAGCATAAAATATACTAAATCTATCGAATCTTCTGAGTACTCCAAAGCCAGAAGTAAAGGTTGATAAAGTTTTTGTATTCTTAGGAGGGTCTTGCAACTAATTCCAGCCAGTGTGAATCACACAAACTAATACTCTTGGTCACTGGAGCTGTCAATGAATCTGCTGAATATTCTGACGAAAATAATGAAAAAGATTCAGACTTTTACAGTTTGGTTTGCAAACGACTTCCTGATATTATCAATTTAGAATGGAGTCACATCACGCAAGGTACAAATCTAAAATAATGTATCACAAACAGTCAGTTTTTAAGGAGTTATGAAATGCTTGAAAGTAGCATAAAATCTTTGTTTCTTCTTTTGTTTTCATGGTGGAGTTACTTGAAGATTTTATAATGTTGGTTTGCCCTACCTAGACTACCCCTTTTTAAAATGCCATAAAAATCACATATTTCAAACTCAATGTCATTCCCAGAATTTTTGTCCTAAAAATTCTCATTTTGGTTACTTTCATAGCAATTTCTTACTACAATGCCACCTGGAACTTCGACAAACGTCAACTGTTAGTTAGCTAAGCTAAATATCAACATCAACCCTATCGCCCTTTGATTGTTCTAACAAGGTTTTTAAATGCTCTCATTAGAGTCACATAGATCTTACAGAACCATCGGGTTCTTAGGCTTTGTTGTTTAATGGTTTCATTTGCATGCTCGATTTGGTAGTTGGATCCGTTCAAGTTTGTTGATTTTGTCGCAGTGAATTTACGACATTGTAAAATTACGTTTAAAAGATAATGTATAGAATATAGATAGAGTTACGATAATATTAACATTAATTTCCTTGTCGTTTTCTGATATATTTAGTTCCGGTGTCACACGCTATGTCATTGATTGCACTTCTCCGTGTTATTGTGAGCAAACAGTCGAGAGAGGACGGTAGCTTTCTACATCATCGATTTTTGCGTCAAGGTATCTGAACAATTTTAAGTGCTAAATATTGTATTAAACTATTCAGGTTTATTTTCGATTGGAATTTTCAAACTAACCTAACTTACTAAAACTGACTTGGCTTTAACTCTTTAATGTTGGGTTTCATAACGTTAAAAGACAAGCTATTTCTTGAGGAAATGCATCTCGTGTGGTAATAACCATTTACACTTTCACTTTCAGTGCTAACATTGGTTACAAGTGCGGTGGATTCAACTAGTGATGCGAAAGATGACGCCATAATAGCATCATGTATCGACGTTATCAACGATATTTTGAGTTTAAGAACGAAACCTAGCGTCCAGTCTTCAGGTTTGCGAGTATCGCCAGGTAGAGCTAATAGGCCATAACGGTCAAACAGTGTTTACCTTAACGATGATGTGTAACTTATCTAGAACTTTCAATTGTGTTATCAAACGCCAAGTTTCTAAAATGTCTTGAAAAACTTCTTGGACTACAACTAGCGATCGAGTCTGAATCCAAGCTGCTACAGTTGTTTGCATTATTGGTTAGATTTGAGCACCAATGTAAAGAAAATGTAAGCTATTCAAAATGTTGGATTTTTTCTCTCCACCCTGTAGTCCGATCACGTGCACGTTGTTTTTTATGCCGCATTGGTTGATTAATTCAAAATTAATAAGGAAAAAAATTTTTCTTGAAGGCTTCTGCAAGCATCACCTTCAAAGCGGAGAAGTTGTTGAGTTACGTTAGCTTTGGAAACCACCAGAGAATACAAAGTAATTTCGACTTCATTAATAATTATAACTGTAGGATAACGTTAATTACTATCTCTTAGTACACCCGATGAAGCAAGCTTGTACTTGCGAAAGCTCGTGTTGGAGAATTAAAAATTTTAAATAAAATTTAATCCTATAGAGTGCCACCATAATTATGTTCTGTTTTAATATTTTGCTATATACTGGGCTAACGCAGTTCAGCGACGATCAGTTAATTGTTATATAATAACTTTAGCTTCAGCCAAACATCCAAAAACAGTATAAATTGTTGAATTACTGCGAAAACTTGTCAACTTTACCTTCGTTAACACAAGCTTTTGCTAACACCAAGTAATTTATTACTTTCATCATCAGTTTCGAGTTAACGCGCTTCCACTGAGGGTAGATTTGTTGTAGGAGGCGTATTTATGAGAAATTAAAGGGAAAATAGCTTATTCATGGGTTTTTTAAAGATTTTGTCAACTCTGCTTAGTTTCCACTCTCCAATTGTGGACTTCATTGTTGCAATCCGAATTTCAATCTTCCCTCCTCCATTTGAAGCCCCTACCAGCGTCCGTAGGGCAATTGTTATGTCGTGATGACGTCATACTGGCACCTCTTAATCGAAAAGCGTTCAACGGCCTTTTCATGTTCGTTTTAAATTGCTCAGCAAAGGTGGGTAGACGTGGTGATATTTCTTAAAGTATAATTTCGCTGATGATTATGGGTTAGTTAACTGGGATAGGTTTGCCCGGTCTAAAAAAGAAACACAGAAAGCTCTACTTGACCTGGATAACCTACTTAACAAGTAACATAAAAACTGAATTTTTTCTGAAAATAATACAGACCACGAACTAAGTAAAGTTATTGATTGCCAGTTAGCCAAAAGGCTAGACTGCAATGGGCCTTGAGTGACGAACGCTGAGCATTATTTCTAAGAATTTAAAGTGTAGGCTAATTAGCCCACATTGCTTATTCAATATGCGAGAGTTTAATGATAATTTTTCATACTTTTATATGTAACTACCTCAGTGTTACCCTGGGATAAAAGAGGCCTCGCTCTCATGCGTCATCGCGATGTTGGATTTTGCGCGTCGGGTCCAAAGCGAGGTTCTCTTCGATATGACGTCATCCCCTTGGTTATCATTCAGCCTCGGTTTCAACGAAGACGAAAATCCGGAGGTGACTAGATTGGCCCGCATTGTGAAAGGGAAAATGGAAGAGGTCCCTTAACAAGGGAGGAAAGGGAAAAAAGCAGAACCTTAAAACCTAATATTCTCGAACAACCTTAATTTTTCTCTTCAACATTATCATCAACATATCATCATTCAACATTTCATCATAAAAATGTTTTTATTTTTTGTTTTTAGCTTACCTATCTTCGTGACTACTAATTCAATTAATTATTACCAAAAAAATTGTCTTCGGCGGTATTTCTTCGCAAAAAGCTTAACTTAACCACGATATAGTTATTAACATTTTGAATAGGAACGTCTACCAGCTGTAAGCAAAGTAATACAAAAGAAAAGGTCGCATTTTAAAGGTAATAGCTGGGAATGTACAAGTATATCGTTACTGAGTGCAAAATGAAGGCACCAGCCAAACGAAAAATTCTGCTCGAGGGTGTTGCTTCTTTTACTTTGCAATTCACGTGTGTTACGACTGTTGCCTTTTTATCGAATTCGATGGTTAGAATTAGCATGAGTCTTAAACGTAGATCTATTTGAAATTTTTCAATTAAAGATACACCGCCGTGCACAGTCGTAAGATTAAAATATATAAGTCTGTGGTATTTAGTGACGGGATGTTGCGGGCTATTGACGCAAAAACCTTGCCTAAAGCATCTCAACTTACTTAACAATCAACCCAAAAAATACCGGCGCATTGTTTAAAAGATGTGTGTGACTTAGCAATTTAAACCCTGCAATTCGCCGCCAATTAGAAAGTGCAGGGAATAAACTAAATGGTAGCTTGGCAGACTTTCGAGATTTATAACGACGTGAGAAACGTGTTGTTAATTTCGCCAGTCGCTTCTTGCTCTGTCAAGGGAAACCGTAGATTGCGTTTTTGGAAATAATCTAGAATAGATAACATGCAGTTTAGGGGTGTGTTTGACATTCTTAGACTTGACCTGAAGGACCTGACCTGTTTTGATTGCTTTTAGTCGTAAGTGGAACGCATCGAACGATATTTAGGTTAGGTCCAAACTTGATAAACTGTGTGATTTCATTATCAAAAGATAACATAAGTCGTCCCCATTTTAATTAAAATGTAGCCAATGCTTTGTGCAATAAATAGAAAATAGAGGTTATAACAAACTCGACCAAGTGTTAAGTTTTGGCTAGTTGCAGAAGTGTAAATTTTGAGAAACCTTTAAAGAAATTTAAGAGAAAGTTTCGGATCCTCAAAACAGCTTAAAAACGCATGCCAGGATTAAAGCATCGAATTCTAGAAGTAAAAAACGGATAAGTTAAATAGCTCAAACCAAACTAACAGCTTTTCGTTTTCATACAGATTGACTCTTCCATATATATTTCAGCCTGCATACATGCGTACAGTTGTGCACTTGACCCTAAAAGAACGTCCGTTAGGGTATTTTTTTTCTAGCTCAGTTTAATTAAAAATATTCACACCCAGAGAGGCCATAAACAATTCGGATAACTGGTATATTTATTACTTTAATTATTAAGAAATAAAAAGTATTTCTACGTTTATTCTGTTAATTATCATCTAATAATTCACTACGTAATTAACATTCACCAACCATACATCTTTCATATGTTTATGTAAGATTGTCAGTACAACATGCTTTTGTTATTATTCGGCCAATTTAATCCATTTTAACAGTTTGTTGCAGGAAGATTTAATTGAGTAGTTTTTTTGTATTAATTTGTTTACAAAAATAAATCCTTTGTTTGTTTATTAATCGGCTTTTGCCGTGATTTATTGTTGCGATAACCGAACGATGTGGTCATTATGGCAAGAAAGGAAGTTGTTATTCTGACATCGGTTGCTGCCATATTTAGCGTTGACATCACGGCTGCATGGAATAATTCTTACCAAAAAAACGATGGTAAGGGATTGGTAAAGGTTTAGCTGACTTATTATTATCAACCTATAAGCTTATTAGGCGATAAAAGATGTGTGTGTGTGTTTTTTAGGCCTATGTCATAAGTGCTACAAATATAGGCTAATTTTTCAAAAATTATTTCGGCCACTCTACTACCTTAGTATAATTATATAATGTAGTTTTGTACAAACTAAGTTACGAGCCAGTTTTATACGATTTTGCTTCTTTTCGATTGTAAGATTTCGACTGCGCAAGGCTCATAATTTTGTCCGTAAGAGGACGCTAAACAAGCAATAACGAGCAAGATTGCATTTTGGTTTTCAAGTCAAAGATATCGCAATTAAACTAGAATTGCAGCGAGGTGTTTATTTTTCGATGACTAAACAACCAATGATACATTAAAATAGCTTACTTCGTGTAACATTTTAGATAAATATTATAGTAAGCCTTAGTTATCTTTAATGTTCACATTTAAGCTAGGCTATGTTATAGCGTTGGTTTATAAGCTCATCAGAAAGTTTTGCAACAAATCCGGTTTGATTTCCGTTTATAAATAATAATTTTCAAGTTTTTCTCATGTTTAAAAAAAGGTTCTGAATACACAATACCGAGCCAGGTATGTTGGCCTAAAAACTGAAGCCAAACTCAAGCTATACATTTTGATTAACTGATTTATTACCGAAAAGATTTTCGCTTATTATGTTTCACTTAAAATTTACGGGACAACTGGTTTTGTTTATACGCCTACGGTAGATCATCACCTAAGATATCTATCTATTCAGCGCACAGTCAAGCGTCACCACAAAGTAAAAAATTTACTCTTACTGATGTGGTTGTCGGGAGATGTTTGTAGCAACCGTTGTGAATAGAAAAATTTAAGATTGCCTGCAGCAAAATTCGTGAAAGACGACTTAGTAAGGCTTAATAATATTTTAGTTGTGATTTTTCTGCGAGCGTTGAAACCAAAAACTACATTTCCGCAAGGAATCAAGATAGCCATTAGCATATAGTTATTTAGTTTTAAAAATACTTTCAGTTCGTAACAGTGGAGTGAGAACTAACTTAATGTTACGAATACATTACTATGTCATCAGACTATTACCCATATTTGCTTACTATTTTCAGTGTACGTTGTTTTACAACATTTTGATTGTTGTTTCATTGCTTGTAGTTATTTGGCATTTTTAGTAAAAATGTAAATTTACAATTAAACCAAACGCTTTCATGATGAAAAAAGTTTCATGAGGTTTATAGCTACAATGCTAAGGTTAAATTTTTTTATTAAATTTATCTTCACGTTACATAATACTAAGTTCCATAACTTATAAGTTGTATAAGTTTTAGCTATTAGAGTTTAGATACTATTCAGACAGTCATTTTTTTAAGAAAAATGTGAGTGTACCCGCGCAGAAACGTAGCTAAGAGTACATCTTTTTTGGGACGGACATCTTGGGGGACATGTTTCCCCAGACGAGCCTGTGAAGCGCCAAATGACATCATATATTTTCATAATACTTACAAAATATGAAGTTTGTTGGTGACAATGATGCATAATTCTCTAGTATAGTAGCAGTTTTCAGTTTTCAAGAGCCCACAATACAACATTGCAAAAGGAAAATTTAAAATGGTTGTTGGTAATGACGTGATTATGATTTTTGTTGTTTTTTTTCTGTTCCCCTCTGTCACAGTTGATCAGTAAAGGCTGTAGAACAGTCAAGCTGCGTATATGTAATGTTGCTCGCATTAGCGTATTGAAAGGGGGCACTGGGTCATGCCCCTCACAAACCCAATATTGATCCTAAATGCGTTTTCACGTTGTTTTTCGTCTTTGTTAGCATTTTCTTGTTTGCGATTGCTTATCGGTTATAACCTGGGAAAACATATTATAATACGTGAGTTATAAGGTACCTGTACCGAATAAGGCCCGGTCCCTAATAAGGCCCATTGCTCATATTTCGCAAACCCGTGCAAATAAATGAAAGATTTTTTCCCTACATAAAAACTAATATAAATTCATGATGGTTTACCAGATTTCATCCTTGTCACGTGATCAACCGATTCGCTAGAGCACAACAAAAATTTGATATTTGCAGTTAAGGTGGTTTTGTTAATTTAGAAAAAAAGTAAGTGAGAATTTGGCCGGTTAAATGAACTGTTGTCAGCCGGCTGAAGTTTTCATGTAACAACCAACTTAGTATCGAAAAGGATAATGCACTTTTTTTTGCTAAAATTTTTCTGATGATAAAAATGTGACATTTTTTTCGTGGATGCCACATGCGCCTAATAAGGCCCATACAAGATGCTTGGCTAATTGATGTCCAGACTTCAAGAGTGGTTCCAGTCATCAGTTGGCAAATTGTTGCAGTTACTTTGATGCGGCTAGTGGAATCTTTTTAAATGTTTGTACAACTTAAAATGTGAAATTTCTAATAATGTTATATGTTGTCTATTACTATGTTTTGAATCAAAATACTCACAAAATTGGTGGGCCTTATTAGGAGCCTATGCTCCTAATAAGGCCCATTTTTTTGAATTTTTAATTTCTTTATAAAAATTTTTTGGGGGGTTGTCAGGTATTGTGGTTTTAATATGTTGTAGTCATATACCCTCACTAATAGAATACGATTTTTCAGTCTATTCTCATTTATGGTTCTTGATTTATTTTCAAAAAAGTGTTAGGTGGGCCTTATTCGGTACAGGTACCCTTACGACGTTTGAGAAAACTTTAAAATTTGTTGTATAATACGGTGTTACGAAATAGTTTTTTACAATGTTTTAATTGTAGGCAATTGTATCTATAAATATTACAATACATTATCTTTAAAAGCGTATGTTGATACGTAGTTAAAGGCCTAAAATGTTTGTGCCCCTCGCATTTCGGGTGAGATTGCGATGCATGAGAGTTCGGCAGATTCCTCTATAGCTCGCTCTTCTTATGGGAGTGAGAGGAGCAAAAACTGACCCTGTCTCTCATTCCTTGGCGCTAAAATCCCTAGCTACGCTTCCGTAACCGCGTAGTGTGTCCAGTGTCATAAAAATACTGCTTGAGCTATGCGCTTAATCATTCTCAGATTCGAGCTAGGCTCTTTCGTAGGTTCCTACACAAAATCGTTTGTAAAACGTGATGAGCTAATGACAAAACACGTTTGAAATTGTTTGTAATTAGTTCCATTAAAATTTTTTTCTCAAAGAAAGCGACTGATGTCGCACTTCTGCTGGTATTAAAAATAACTGTTTACATCATAATTTTTTTGACTGTTGGACAAAGCTGCTGGACGATGACACGTCAGATTCGTGATACTACAAACAGAGGTGAGCAGCTTTGTTGTCGACAGTTGCCGAAAACGTACTGCATTGTGTATGGAAGTTATTTTACTACCACGTAATAACTGCTTGCAGATTTGAGCTTGCATGGTATAATTGTAGCCGACTGTTCAACTGTTTTAGACAGTTCCCTCGTGGTAATAAACAACCAGTTTTCTGGTAGCTGCCGAAGCGTAGTAGTCCCGTTTGCTGAGACCTATTATAACGTTCATTGTTCGCCGATTGCATAGGTTTTCAGTTTAAACAGTAGCTGTTTTAGAAAAGATTCAGCAAAATTTCTTTTTTTTTGCTGGAGTTATATGCACATTACTTGAAAGATTATTCATAAAGTTTGTATGAAAAATTAAATCAGTTAAATGATGAAAACTTTACTCTAAACGCTTATGCTATATCAGACATGCCACAATGTCAAGTGGACGAAAGAATTCAGATGCGGCTAATGCTGGTAGGATTGTTATAAGTTTTTTTTAAAGGACCAACTTGTGTTATTTTCCATTCGGTTTCTTGAGCTGCATGTCGTATGAAATCTTTTTAGGGGTTCATTTTAACCAAGAGATATGTAATTTCTGAATATGTAACCTTTGGTGGATACATTTAACAACAAGCAAAATCAAGTTTATAATCAAATCTTGGTTAAATTATAGTTTTGACATGATTGAAATGGTATGTCAGCTACAGTAGTTCAGTAATCCTGGTGAACAGTTTTAAATTCTGGCAACGCAATCTAAAAAACAAAAAAAGAATGTGTGTGTCTATCGAAACTTGCACAATGTCTAGCACGGTAACCGGGGCCGGAGAACCATCGCCGGGTTTAAGTCGTGCAAGCACTTTCCTCCGTCCGAGGATAAGCATCATCATACCATATACTGTGCAATATGGTTGAAAACAATAATGTACCGCGCCCACTAAATTATATGAGATTTTGTAAATACCGTGTGTGACACTGTACCCATTACGAACGATTATGACGAAAATAAACAGTGCTTCTTGCCTAATTTTCTGATAATTAGCCAACGAATGTTGTTTCTTCTGACAGCGAACGTTTAAGCAAGTCGCATACCTTTACCAGTTGAACACGTATCTCAAGAATTTGTTGTAGCCTCCGGCTTTATTGTTACGTGGTTGCTTGTTGTTTGATGACAGCATCATAGAAAACGTTGTTTTACTGGTTCATTTACTTCTTTGAATATAACAATCATTACCGAAATTGAAGATTATCGTCAGTTGTGTTTATTCGACAGTGTTAATTATAACTAACACGTGTACTGTATTGCGTGATTTTTTATTGTTAAGCAATGACTGTTTTAGGGCAATGACTTAAGGCCATAATGGCATAACACGAACATTATTGCTTTGCCATTCACCAGAAAGTATACCCAGTGGCCTAAATGGCAATATCACTTCAATAAAGCAGATAGGCTACGCCAGTGCTTTTCAACCTTTTTGAGAACCATCCGCACATTTTTTTTCGCAAAAATTTCATCCGCACTTTAAACCAACCGAAAATTATTACACAAAAGAAAATGAAGAGACTTAACCCTTTTTCATTCAAATGAAGAGACTTAACAACTTTTATCAATGACTCGGTTGCTGCTGAATGTTTCTGGCAATTTCAGACCAGTTAGGCACAACTTCTTGCTCCAAAGCTCCCCGCATTAGGTCATCAAGCGTCTCATCATGAAGACAATTCCTTTTCTTCGTTTTGATGTCAACCAGTGCACTAAAGCCCTTTTCGGCCAAATAAGTTGTGGGGTTTTGTACAAGAAAAAATAATAATTCCAAGTCAGAAAAAGTAAAAAATATGCACAATTTTCATCCGCACTCATCCGCACCGCGTTTGTCATCCGCACTGCAATTTTTTTCAACCGCACAAGTGCGTACCGTCCCACAGGTTGAAAAGCACTGGGCTACGCTATACGCTACCTAACCGTACCATTAAATGACGATCGGCTTTTAAGTAAGTCATTCGATGCCAGTTGATCAAGTTTTTCGTCTTTAACAGACCACAACGTCCTAACCATTTTCTTGCCGATACTGGCAGTGGCTTTGGTAGCCTGCGCCGCAGCATGCTTCTGGATGGAAAGACGAAGACGAACAAAGCTAAAGAAAGGAGGTGAGATATTCTTGTGGGATAAAAATGGGTATCGTTTGATTGCGAATCGGTTAAAGGCAGTCTGTAGATCAAATGTTATTCATTTTGAAAGCAATTTTATTTATAAACTGCTCCTTGTTGCAAGTTGGAATCAAAAAAGATGTGTCACCGTTACTAGCGTTTATGAAGCTGATATGATATGTTTTAGTGTTTAACGCACAAGATGACCACATAAGTGACACCGACTCCATTGCAACGTCGGTCAGTTCAAGATATCGACCTTACATGATGCCCACGCCAACGACAGGTAATCATAGTAGGCCTACTTGTTTCGGTCTTTGAAGCTTACGTGGCTGTCACCTGTTCTTTGATAGACGCACAGGTCTACTCTTGCCAAAGGGTTATGTCATTTCAACTTTGTTTTGTGTAGGTCGCGTGTATAGGTCTGGTTCGCGAGCAGGATCCGTCCGAGGTGCTTATGATCTTGATTCCAACTACGGCGAACCACCACCTTACAGGTAAAATTTATTTGTGCGAGTTATTTTCTGAAAATACCTTCGATCATCCTCATGGAGTGAAGTGGAAAACAGCCATTAAAGCGAGACTTTTGGACTGTGGTTATAAGATATTCATGTGTTTTTTAGCGGTAGTTCAAGGCGGTCGTCAGTCGCTAGCTTGAAGGCATTACGCGAGGATGGGTACACCCGCAAGGGAGCAACAAACGACGGCTACGCGTCATCTCGGTCATCTCTCAACCGGTCCAGGTCGATGCTCGACGTGCGGGATGATTTTGGATCTGCTCCACTGCGGAGAACACGCTCCTCCAGCAACATCCAAACTCGTTATGATGACGACTTCCCTGACGTGCGATCATCTTTGCAATACGCGGAAGATCGCGGCCAACAGCGTTCTAGACAGACCTCCCCCGCCACGTCCGAATGGTCTGTAAGAACGGCACCGCAGATGACTAATTACACGGACTACGCCCCCGGAAGACCGTCATCGGTTGCATCACTTCCAGTCAGAGGTCGACGTAGCAACATGCGACGATCACTTTCACAGCCTAACTTGAGTCAAAGCAGCCTGACGAAGACGGGCACTTATCCTCAAGGAATACTCAAGAGGCAGAACAACCAGGGACCATCTTCGGATTCCGGTATCAAGGACTATTACGCCGACAGAGATTCTGGTGTTGGGGCGTCACCTAATCAAGTGAGTAAGGAAAGATTTGAAGGGCAATTTGTTAACACTTTGAGTATGGCATTTACAAGCTAAAAACCGTCTGACACTTTATCCTTTTGTGTTTGCCGCATTTGAACGTTGAACAGATGGTTCTATTATGCGTAAAACGTTTTCAAAAAGTCCCATTTTTGTAAATTAATGAGTTATTTTATTGCCACAGATGGAAGAAAGCACAAGACCCTCCACGCGACCATCGTCATCATACGGAGCAGCTAGGGGGCGCTACGATCCTTATTACCATGATGCAAGTGGGAATTACCCAACTTACCCCGGAGTAAGGGGTACGGGGAATTATGAAGATCCGGTTTACGCGGTATCTGCTGGGGTTGCTTACCCAAAATACGGTACAGCCCCAAGAGATTGGAGTAACCAGTACCCATCGAATTATGACCCATACAGTTACGGACCTAATTATTGGGACCATCAAAACGGTGGGACCGCCATGCAACAGTCACAGGCTGGCCATGACCCATTTGGCTACAACAGCATGATCTATTAGGTTTAATAAAGTTATTTTATGTTTATAAAGTAAACAGAAGTTACTGTTCTTCCAAAACTTCAGGCTACCGAAAAGCTCCATGGGGTGAAAGGCTTTGACAGCAGTTCCTAAGAGCAGAAGTCTATGTGAGACTTTTTGCGTCGAAATTTGCCTTTTAAACCTCGAACGAAACACTGTAGTTATTATCAGAGATACACTACTGTTGTTAGGTTTTCAAAACTAAATTTTCTATGGCCATCAAATGCTTTACATTTTGCAGATGACTTACAGTTGTGAAATGATGGCAAGTTTCAAAAGACTATGGCTATTTCGAAGCATTTTTAAAATTGTTTTGGTGGAGCTAAATATAATCAGCCTGACTTGCTGTTCTCTTGTAGAAGTTTTTATGCTTCTGCATATTTTTATTGAAATGAATCGTGGCACCGACATTGTACTTATGTTATATCTCATGCTTTCTTTAGGTATTGTTTACTTGTCAAAGTTTATTTGTATAAAGAATATTCGTCCGGTGTAGTTTGATTGTATTTATATTCCGTATTTACTTCCATTAGAAAATATTAGGCCTATCATAAGAGTAGGTCAATGGATGTACTGGATAATGAAGTCCTACGCAGCTTCTACTTGCACAAAACATTTCTAGCGCTAAACTGTACAGATGTTTATCTGCTGATGACTTAGGTTGGTTTAATATAATTATATAATTTTAATTGGTTAAGATATTTCGTTTTACCTCGCATCCTTCTTACCACAAAAACAGTTGCCATCGCTATAATGTATTCGTGTGAAATTGTGAATGAAGTAAAACAGCACAAAGTTCAATTTTTACAATTTATGTATATCAAGAAATGTCAAGTAGCAGAACTTCGCTCGTTCTCATCCTAAAGAAAAAAAATTCAAAAGTTATAAAAAGTCGGCCATTCATGAAAAGCCAACTGCAAAAATCGACGCTCAGTCTGCATGGTTATATCTAGCCTCTAGCTTTTACATACCACGTATATTAACCCTCTAGCGCTACACAACGCAAAGTATTCCCAAAAACTTTTGCGCTTACCGTGGTAATACCAGGATCCTGATCAATAGTGTTTTCAAGGTTGGGACTTCCCGGGTATATTTCACCGATATTATCTTCTGCCAAAAATGGGCTATTTGCACTTTCATCAGGAGTCGGTGAAACAGAAGTGTGTCGATCGTTGTCCTCTTCGTGATGAATTACGGCCGCTTCCCTTCCCTTTTCTTTGTTTTCCGCAAGTTTAGGGGAAAGTGAGAAGTTTCTAACGTCTGACGGAGGGGACTGTATAGAAACAAATTTTTTCAAATATATTGTTTTAACTTAACTACTGTATATAATAGTGAACAGGGAATTTTAAGATCGATGCCAGCAAAATGTATTTGACCTCGCGTACAGTGGATGCGTCTGCACAGTATAATGAAAAACCGTATACAACGGATAAAAAGTCTGGTTCGAATAATTTCTAAATTTATTTAGTGCGCTCCAGTCTCCGATATATTGGATCCATCATCGTATATAACGTATGAATTCTCCATTCCGTTCGAGATAAAACAATGCAAATACATTGTCCATAACGGATTCATTCATCAACACAAAAAGATCGTTGATTAATCGCGTAATAGTTACAATAGTTGAGACTAATTCTTTTAGTATAAATCAGTAAATGCTAAGTCACGGTGTTATGCAGTAATATCCAGCATCTTAAAAATATTTTGATGAGGCAATGGTCGTGCCTGATGCAAAACCATCAAAAATTTCGATGTTTTTTGCGAAGAGTAAAATCTGAGCGTGGTCTGCTGTCTGCGTTTTCCGCCAGTCCTTTAGGTTTATTTATCAAAGTAAAGAATAAACAAATAAACTAACTGCCATTTGATAAAGAAATTTTCTGATAAAGCTTAAAAACGACGTTGCAACCATAAACGATCAACCCTAAGGTGTCTTCTAAGTTCCAACAGTGTAAGCTATATATATAGGTTCGCCGTACCGAAATAATTCTCAGAAAGGAACAATGAAACTAAAATACTCTTTTATCTGACTGTGATATTGTGATACATCTCGAAATTTGTTTTGCAGTCAGTGCAATGCAGTGTATACGCACCACAAAGTGGCCTAGGAAGCTAGAATCTAGTACCCGCTGTCATTTTGTGCATGACGATTTTGCATATAATAAAATGTATAGACATCGCGTTGGTTCTGACTTATTCAATATATACGCTAGATTTACTGAACTTTCAAAAAAACGACTTAAGAAAGCTTAATAATAATTTAGTTGTATAGTTTATCTATACAATGTAAACGTTAAAATAGGAATACATATTTCTCGCTTAAGATGTAGCCGCTGATATTTACAAGCTATAAGCAGAGGGGTAACATGTGACTTTAAATAATTTCAAGCGCCATTACTATACATTACATCTTACTCCCTTTTGCGTATTACTAAACTTATACGGCGTATAACTTGTTGCATGGCGCAAAATATTATATTTCAAGGAACCTGTGCAACGAAAGCCTGTGAACCGTTGTCCGCTTTTCTTTCTTTGTCCTCGGACGTTTCGGGGGGATATGAAGTCAGTTTTTCATTACCCGTTGTTGTAATGTCATTTGTTGATCTCTCGTGTTGCTTTGGACTATGGTTCGATTCGATTTGCTCTCCTGCAGGAATCGAACTCTGTACCGTAAAAAAAAAACACAAAGAAAGTTTGACGATTGCTTACTTTTGAAAAAAAAAAACATCCAGCTATTATGTATCTAATGTAACACAAACGTTTCCGGAGAGGCCTACTTGTTCGCCGGAAGGACAACTAGTAACAACTTTGTCAGTGCTTTTCAATTTGTGTATAATTTGTGAAGCCGTAGAGTCGACCGGTTTCTAAAGGTTGAAAAAGTCATGCAACTCAACTGACGCTATACCTGATACCTCGTACATAGTATAGTTCCACAATTAAAGATTTCAACAACACCACTAACATCGACCTGACATGTAACACTGAACAAGACCAACCCGAAAGAGCCAATACCTCTTGTAACAAATACAAGCAGCGTAAGATGTAGTAGAGTAATCATTTCATCAAACTCGAGTCACTACACTCACCAGTCAAGGTTATACGTACGATTCACAAGTCGAATTTTTTGTTAAATGACACTTCAATTAGGTTGAGTCATTTAATATCCAAAATCAAGCCATAGAGAAAGCCAATGTTTCGAGTTTCTATTGAATTGCTATCATTTAAATTTCTTTAGGTGTTTTGTGGAGCATTCTGCAGCAAACACTTGTGTTTGATCAAAACAAGGGGAGTCTACTTTCGGCTTTATGCTGAAATCAAGTCAACAGGAACTGACTCATGCATAGTCAATTGGTAATTTTCATGAAAGGGTCTTAAGTAAAGACTCTAATCAAAGTAACTCGAGTCAATTACGATTCTTGATAAATAATGTTTTCACCATACCTTCGGATTCAATGACACGTCATTAGTTACAACAGGTACTAATGTCTTCCACCGAGTTTTGCGGAAAATGAAAAGAATCACTACCAAGTATATCAACGAATACAGCAGTAAAAATGCCAGCAAAGTATTTAGAGCTAAGCCAGGTTTGTCGCCAACATTTTCCTCCAACGCCTCCATCAACTTTCTCATCTAAAACAAAAAAAATTCAATAAAATTTCCAGTTGCTATATAGCCTAAGTGAAACTTGCTGACTGTAGCACAATGAGAATTTTTCAATCTTGTAAAGAATTACAGAGTTAAGCTACTAAAACACAAAGCTACAATATGTTAGTCTCACTGCTTCTTCCCGGTATGTTTCGGGGTCAAGCTGGCTACCTCCTTGGGTAGAAGCTGTGGCGTTAACAACTGAATTAGCTGCGGTATAAGCGCTTGAATAAACTGAGGTATAAGGACTTGAATTAGCAGTGGTATAAGCACTTGAATTTGTACTGCTAATGGTGGTAGTCATATTGTTCCAATAGTACGATACCTGTGGTTTAAAATTGGCAGTGTATTAAATAAACAAAATTTAATACCTAGATGTAAAATATAAAGAAAAGAGGTACGGTAAGGTTTCTGTCACCTTCATATAGGCTTGGAAAATATACCGGGTAGCCTAAAGCTTACTTAGAATCTACAACAAAACGTAGAATATATTTCATTTAACGGCGTAAATCCAAATCTAAACTATTAAAATCCAAAAAAGCTTACCTTGCAGCAAGATTTTTCAATCAATAATAATAATCAACCAGATGTCAAGCAAATACTGCGTACAGTTCAGGGTTTTATTTGGTCTAGACTTGGATTTTACAAATTTTAGCGACTACGTTACTTATTGTGTGTAATAATGTCATTTGTCATTGGTCAAATGTGGTTTGATTATGAGCGAATAAAAACCTGTTTGGTATAGCAGAATTTGCTTGCACAGTATTCTATTGGCAGTTGGCACCACATGAATAATTAGAAAAGAAAGTGACTGCTTCAACTAATTCTAATCACATGGTTTCATCGCTAATATGTCACGTTACCCGTTGTTAAGAAAAGGCGGTAGCGTTTGGAGAAAGGATACGTAAAAGTTGATTTTAGTTATTCAGAGTTCAATTTATGTTAGGTTAAGGAAACTAATAACACTTCAAATCAGATTAACAAGGAACTAAATAAAAAAACAGATTCCAACGAACAATTTTTAGTGATAGACTGACAAAAATTCGAAAAATTGTCGTTGTACGCGATTGCGAGCTACAATTGTAGACGCATTACTCATTAGTCATTAGTATTGTATAAGTCGTGGAAAAAGCGTTTTGATTGTTAAACTGTGGGAAAACTTGTAAGCCAAAGAGTAGCTTGTTTAAACAAAAAGAGAAGTGCTACAAGGTTCCACGACATATGGCCGCGGGAAAATGACCGCGAACAAACTCACCGGGGACAACTGAACGTGACGTAAATTGACCGCGAACAAACTGACTGGGATGTAAATTGACCGCGAACAAACTAACCGGGAACAGACTGACCGGAATGAAAATTGACCGGAATGAAAATTGACCGGGAGGTAAATTGACCGTGCAAGTGCTGAATTATTGTGTTTAAGTTGATGGTAGTATATGATATGTAAAGTAAATATTTGTTTGTAACTATTTCCTTTGTTTTTAACAAAATTTTTTTTTTTATTTCAATACACATTGAAACATTTATTGAAATAAACAGAAATATTTCCGGAAATACGAGAAATACGAGTAACAACATTAAAAGAAGTTCACTGCAAAACACATATGACACTACATAATGGTTCCACGACATATGGCCGCGGGAAAGTGGCCGCGAACAAACTCACCGGGGTCAACTGAACGTGACGTAAATTGACCGCAGACAAACTGACTGTGACATAAACTGGCCGGCGATCAAATTAACCGTCGATAAATTGGCCGGCGATCAAATTAACCGACGACAAATTGGCCGTCAAAAGGTCAAAATTCTAATTCACTATCTAGTCACTTCTGTTTATTTCAATAAACGTTTCAATGTGTATTGAAATAAAAAACAATTTTGTTAAAAACAAAGGAAATAGTTACAAACAAATATTTACTTTACATATCATATACTACCGAGTTTAAAATTTTGACCTTTTGACGGCCAATTTGTCGCCGGTTAATTTGATCGCCGGCCAATTTATCGACGGTTAATTTGATCGCCGGCCAGTTTATGTCACAGTCAGTTTGTCTGCGGTCAATTTACGTCACGTTCAGTTGACCCCGGTGAGTTTGTTCGCGGCCACTTTCCCGCGGCCATATGTCGTGCTCCCCTACATAATAAGGGCACTAAAATTTACACAAACTGTTATTTGACAAATCAGTCAACCTTGACTGCAATACACATACTTAATTGGCTGAGATGAAAGCTGATGCGCGACTAGATAGTGAATTAGAATTTTGACCTTTTGACGGCCAATTTGTCGACGGTTAATTTGATCGCCGGCCAATTTGTCGACGGTTAATTTCATCGCCGGCCAATTTACGTCACGGTTAATTTGATCGCCGGCCAATTTGTTGCCGGTCAGTTGTCCACTACCAGTTGTCGCCGGTCAGTTTGTTCACGGCCATATGTCGTGATCCCGTGCTACAAAACCTGCAAGTGATTTGTAGGCAGTAGGGGTTCCATGACATATGACCGCGGGAAAATGACCGCGAACAAACTCACCGGGGACAACTGAACGTGACGTAAATTGACCGCAAACAAACTGACCGTGATGTAAATTGACCGCGAACAAACTAACCGGGAACAGACTTACCGGAATGAAAATTGACCGGGAGGTAAATTGACCGTGCAAGTGCTGAATTATTGTGTTTAAGTTGATGGCAGTATATGATATGTAAAGTAAATATTTGTTTGTAACTATTTCCTTTGTTTTTAACAAAATTTTTTTTTTATTTCAATACACATTGAAACATTTATTGAAATAAACAGAAATATTTCCGGAAATACGAGAAATACGAGTAACAACATTAAAAGAAGTTCACTGCAAAACACATATGACACTACATAATAAGGGCACTAAAATTTACACAAACTGTTATTTGACAAATCAGTCAACCTTGACTGCAATACACATACTTAATTGGCTGAGATTAAAGCTGATGCGCGAATAGATAGTGAATTAGAATTTTGACCTTTTGACGGCCAATTTGTCGCCGGTTAATTTGATCGCCGGCCAATTTATCGACGGTTAATTTCATCGCCGGCCAATTTGTTGCCGGTCAGTTGTCCACTACCAGTTGTCGCCGGTGATTTTGTTCACGGTCACTTCTCGTGATCCCGGCAGTAGGCTACGTGTCTTTGCATACATAACAGCTGACACTTTCATTAAGTCTTTGCACTACCTGTCTACTACACAACAATAACTGTAACCTGTAATAAAAACAACGCTTGTGTCCACTGTCCAGTATTTAATTCCTCGTCAAAAAGATGTACAATTTCGATTGTTATATTACATTTCCATATTAATATATACCACCGGTATATTTTTTCTACAGCATTATTTGTTTGGCTGTCACTATTTCCCAGGAAAAATCGTATAATCAAAGCTATTTTTCATAGTTTCTTGTTAACCTAACTTAAATGTCATTACATAGAAACGTAAATCTAACCGAAATTTAAATTTAACTTCAATTTGGAGAGCACTTCCACTTATCTTAATTTATGTTATGAGTATCTTAACTTATGAGTGTGTCTTCACTAATTTACCTGTTGAAATAATTATCTGACTCTATTGTTGCGTGCGGTTAGAATACTCTAACGGTCTAACCTTTTGTCCGCCGAAAGGTTTTAATATTACACCAGAAATACTTTAAAAGAAAAGGTTTTTGTTGTAGATGCTGTACATTTTCTCAAAATTGCAAATAACCAAGAATATAAGTAACACTACTGCTTATAAGATGTCTAATACATGAGTCGCAATCACAATGACTAGCTCAGACCAAAGCGATTTAAACAATTCTTTAAACAAGTTTAAATCTCTTTGCTCAGACAGATCGTCTGTTTATTTGACTCATTCAAGAAGTTAACGCTTTCTATCTCGATGATCCACTCGACTAAATCTGTTCTCTGGTAGAAGAGCGAGCTAATATAACGTGAAAGCGATGGGAGTTAAAATGTTCGACAAGAAAAACGCAGCATTTCATAGCATGTGCGGCGAGGAAAACAATGTGAGTAACATGTAGTTAAAGCTGACACACTGAGACATAATAAATAATCAATATAAAGTTAAGAAGCGGGCATTTCAAATATAAACTTCTTATCAGCACAGCTACTGGAAACAACCTGGGAAACTACTAAAATAGATTGTTCATGATAAGTTATTCAGGGCAAGTTTCCAAATATCAAAGGACAGTTGAAGTGTTTATCAAAAACCAAGTTCATAAACTTCAATCAATAACTAGAAAAAACTTTTCCAAGAAATGATGTAGTGGTATTAAAAAAGCCAACCAGGCCGCTACAAATTAAACCCTAAATAACTTAAATAGACTTTTTGCATACCAATTTTCCAGCCCATTCGTCAAGGATTAGCCCATAGGAAAGGAAAAAAGGAATGCACGGATTTAGCCATTCGAATGGGCTGAAAGGAATAATTCCATCTTTTAAAGTAATCGTTGTAAGGCTAATCGTGTTGGAATGAGTAATCCATTTTGTCGCATACGGCTATTCTAAAGCCTACAAGCCTTATGTAGATAGCCTGTAAGCAGTCTATGACGCAGTATGACAAATTTTACGAGGACGGTTGAATTGATATCTTGTTTTGCTTTTGACTCGATGAGATGGTTGTCATTTCTTGAACGGTTTGCTTCTGCTGTTTGTTTAATTTCTGTCTATACAAATTGCTAACTGATAATTTTCCATTTTTATTTATTCTCAGACACGAAGGCTTTCACCTTCGGGCAAAGCTTACTGAAAGTTACATAGCGCTGTAGTAACCAGTGAAATCGATCACATAAAAAGGAAAGATCGTAAACATTACAACAGTATATATATGTGGCGGTGGTCGGACGATTCAACCCACGGACGATTCAACCCCGGACAATTCAACCCACGGACGATTCAACCCAGGACGATTCAACCCCGGACGATTCAACCCACGGACGATTCAACCCGCGGACGATTCAACCCGCGGACCATTCAACCCGCGGACGATTCAACCCACGGACGATTCAACCCGCGGACGATTCAACCCACGGACCTTTCAACCCACGGACGATTCAACCCACGGACGATTCAACCCTGGACGATTCAACCCCGGACGATTCAACCCACGGACCTTTCAACCCACGGACGATTCAACCCCGGACTATTCAACCCACGGACGATTCAACCCCGGACGATTCAACCCGTTTATAAAAACGTCTACGCAGTTCGTTATCAGGCACGGATGCCGCTTTTACCACTATACCAATACACATCTTGTGTTGAAATAAAAACAAGTTTATGTACCGTGTTGTAACTAGTAGGCCTGCTTAGCGAAAAATAAAGCCTACACGTCGATTAAAAGTCAAACCTGTTTGTTGATTGGAATGAAGATTGCACGCAAAAAAAGTCTACATGGTCAATTTTTTTTAACCTGCTCAGAATGCTATCACAAAACAAATTTCAGTTTTGTGCGACGTGTAGTACAGAAGTTATTAGGCCAATATAAAGTCAATTGTTTCGTTAGGTCAAGATACGGTCAATTGTGTCTTTTAGGTCAAAATCTATTAAACTTGTAATTTTGTAATATTATTCTTTTTGTAATAGTACCCTTTTCAGCTTTGTGTTTTATACGTGCTGTGTTTGTGTTCAGGTTCATGTTCTTAAGCTTGCCTGTAAATAAAAAAACTTTCTTTCTAATTAATCGATGTATAAACAGGTATCTATAAAAATATCTGTAATTTGTGTACATGCAAAAAAATAAATAACTTACACACATTTACGTACGTGAGTCGAAAGCTAACTAAATTATGCATTTTGTCTTTTCAAAAATTTCAAAAATGTTAACTTAATGCTAAAAGGAGAACATTTTATATACTAACCGATCTACAATGGTCAATACAAAAAATAATAGCAGTTGGGTTGAATCGTCCGTGGGTTGAAAGGTCCGTGGGTTGAATCGTCCTGGGTTGAATCGTCCGGGGTTGAATCGTCCGCGGGTTGAATCGTCCGCGGGTTGAATCGTCCTCGGGTTGAATCGTCCGCGGGTTGAATCGTCCGCGGGTTGAATCGTCCGCGGGTTGAATGGTCCGCGGGTTGAATCGTCCGCGGGTTGAATCGTCCGCGGGTTGAATCGTCCGGGGTTGAATCGTCCTGGGTTGAATCGTCCGTGGGTTGAATCGTCCGGGGTTGAATCGTCCGTGGGTTGAATCGACCTGGAACCATATGTGGCACACTAGTTCAATCGAGGAAATTTATCTGACGTCATTAAGGAAAAATCAAGTCTGGTAAACAACTGAATTACAGGATTCCAAATTAAATTCCAAACATCTCGAAAACAACTCGTGAGTCGTGACGTAATCGTCACAGCAGTATCCGTTAATACTTTGTGCAAGGCCATTCCAACGGTTGTAACTGCAGTACCAATGCCATTTGTACAGATAAACCTATGCTATATGCTAAACTAACCAGTAATCACACTGTCCTATACTGTAGTTCGTATCAACACAGCAGCGTATAGATCTCAATAATGTACAGCAGTAGCCTTCACCGTACAATGACCAGCCATAGTTTCACATAAAATGGATTACTCATTCGAACACGATTAGCCTTTCAACAATTACTTTAAAAGATGGAATTATTCCTTTCAGCCCATACGAATGGCTAAACCGTGCATTCCTTTTTTCCTTTCGTATGGGCTAATCCTTGACGAAGCGGATGAATTTTCCTAACCGCCTATCTTTAACCATAGGCTATTTCGCCTGCGTGACCTACTTACGGTTAAATAATTGCTCTGTATTTATTTTTACCCTTCTTTTTTACTACTGTATTACTATATTATTTTCTATATTTCATGTTTTTCCACCGTAAGTTAGCTATCTATTGAATGTGTTTTTGAAGAGTCGTGACATTAGTCACACGCCACCATGTTGACATCAAATCACAGACAAAAAAAGTTGTTTTGAAAATGGAATACGTGAATATACACAAGCCTAGTAGGCTAGCTGCCTCGTAATGGTATCGTATTCGAGTGGACTGTAAGCAAGTAGAGTTTTAGAATTTTGGGCGGGATCTACTCAGAGATTTGTTGTCTTAAGCGTATTTATTTAACTTAGCCAGCTTGCTCAGTCGATTAAATTAACAAATTCAAATGCCATCCGCTTGCCATAACTTTCAGATTTAGTTTGCCGGTTTTGGTATTATTGATACGTCATGCTAACACCATTTATGAAGCTGTTCAGAATGCGCTTTTACGTACCGTAAAACTTTATGTTCGGCCGCGTCTCATAGCCTAGATGCCTGCTGAACACTTGTTGTATACTTTGTACTATACTGTACTAGTCTAAACTTTGTTGTGTTTAACACTGGCAAACTGGTGGAAGTATGGTGTGGCAAGTTTTCGGTTATAGCACACAAGTGTAGAACCATAGGATGCCTTTATACACTAGACCCCAGCTACTCAAATTGTGACGTCATCTGGTTGTGCACTTGTATACTATACCCAAATTTTTAATTTGACAGTGCAGTGTTGTCCGCTGTTTAGTCTAGTTTCTTTATTGCATTGGAGGTCTAGTGCAGAAGTTAGATGAATACATGAGAGTATTTTCGGTTCGGTGGTGGTTTGGTTAGGCTTAAAACACTGCGCTCGCAAAAGCCTAATGCATCCTGTGTTCAATACCCAGTGGTATTACTGTTGCAATGAAGCTCTTAGAGTCTTAGACAAGGCATTAACAACGCTTGCTACTGTTCAAGTTCTAAAGAACAGTTCAAAATCTGGAAATACAATAAAAACATAACAAATATAAAAAGTGTGTGTCAATCAAAACTTGCGTAAAGACTAGCTCGAGTTTGAGCAATGAGGAATCAATACCTTACTGGCAATAATTCAAACGACAATCAACACACTTTCCAGTTGGTAAAAATGTCTTCAGTTTTCTGAAAGAAACTTTTTGAAGGTTGGAAACCTTACCCCGAACACCCCTATGCCCACCAACAATTTATGGTCTTGTTTTGGAAAAGAAAAATAGATTCATCGTGGAAAATGTGTGGCTTGTCCTATATTTTTTGATAGTAGGCTGGGTGGCCTAAGTATAGGCTGCCCAGCTTTACTTAGACTTCTTTAATAGTGTTTCTCAGGATATTACTTTTGTTGGCTATTGGTGCTTTACGTTGTGATATCTTAATCCGCTTTACGTCACTAGGTAATAGCAGCAGCAGTTGGTTTGAATAAGTTTGGAAAGTGACAAACATGGAAGACGATTATGAGAGAGTTTTGCTGGTAAAGCCTGAGTGTTTGGTATATCGATTACCACCTCGCTCATCCACTAATCGAGGCTATCGCGCCGCAGATTGGGGTCTTGATAAACCATCTTGGACTGGAAGATTAAGGATTACTGTAAAAGCCAACAAGCTGGAGATAAAACTAGAAGATAAAATTTCAGGTGAATTATTTGCAAAGGCACCAGTTGACGAATATCCTGGCATCGCTGTGGAATCTGTCTCGGACTCGTCAAGATATTTTGTTATCCGAATATCAGATGAAAGCAAAAGGACTGCATTCATCGGTGTAGGATTTGCAGACCGGGGTGACGCATTCGATTTTAACGTGACCCTCCAGGATCACTTCAAACGTGTGAAAACAGAAGAAGTAATTGAAAAGACACCGGACATCCAGCCAAACTTAAACCTCGGCTTGAAAGAAGGACAAACATTTACGATCAAGTTGGGTAACACTTCAAAGTCAAAGACTCAAACAAAACCAAAAACCAATCTTGGAGGAGGATTGCTTCCTCCTCCTCCTGGAGATGTAAAAGCTCATCCTAAACAAGACACATCAACAGAGTGGGGAGAATTTGCCAGTGCATCAAGCAGTAATAGTAGTAGTAGCAGCAATTGGGTTCAATTTTAGGAAAGTCAGTACTTCAGCTTACCACCCTTACAGTGCAATCCATGAATAATCAACTAATCAAATTTGTTTTATGCTCAATGAACTGTTGCATTTTTCTCTTGGAAAGTGATGTTAATATATTTATCATTATATCCAACTCATTTCGGGCATATTGTCTGTCAATATTACATTTCATCAAAAGAGTTTGTTTAACATTTAATTCCAACCATCGTTGTATAGTTTATTCTTAATATAAATATGTATCTAACTTTTATAGATATAAAAAATGCCTGAGTGGTTTTGTATGTTGCTTGTCTGTGTGCTACTAGTTCCAGCAAATTTTGTGACACAAAATGTTCCTCATATGGTTTACATGCTTTGCACAGTGTATTAAAAATTCATACATTACCAGGATCAATTGCCTATCATCATTGTTGATAAGTATTTCCTCCATCCCATGAGCTCTAATGTATTGCTGTACCCTAAACATTATAATGTAAAATCATTTCATATTCCTGTGCAACCCTGAATATTATGTCAAGTGTTAAAGCTTTTGATATGAAATTGTAATCAAATGCGTATACAATTCATATAGGCCTAGTGCATATTGTACAAAAGTAATGATTTACAGTTTAGGTTAATTTTCAACAGTTATGTCAAATATGGCTTTGGCTTTTGGCTCACTTACCATCATTGTCACATCTATCACTATGCTATGTCATGTTTTTTGTGTAGACAAATAGTTATTTTAAAACCTGAAGTTATGATCAACGTTAAATGTCTATTTGGCTATGAGGACCAAGCTCAACTTCAGGACGTGAAACAAGGTACTTAGGTTTTGTAGTATGGTGCGTTTAGTGAAGGCCATGTGGCATTCTGTATCTGTCTTTAAAACTGATCTTTCATGCATGTGCTAATGCTTTAGCATTATCAACTGAAGAGTGTCAGAAAAGTACAATTTGTCAAAAAACAACTTCGGTTTAGTTTTTGGCCTGTGACGTTTTCAGCTTTAAACTCACCAGGCAATCTTTTTAAAACAGGTGCAGACAAGAACGATTTGAGAAGATTGTTTAGTAACTTGTACGAGGTAAACCGTGGAATTATTCTACAATACAAAGCACAATTTGGAGATACTGAAGCATGGATTAATATGGAAGATGATTTCAAAATTAAGGACGATTTTACCCAGTTGCGCATCATAAAATCCCCACTGTATGTAAGTATAGCATTGATTTGGTGAACGTGCTTGCATTGCATTGTTATCAGTAAAAATATATTTGTCGATGTATGTATATTTTCATGCTTGTTACACATTTAACTCCTAGTAGTTTTGCCAATATATATTTTTTTATGAAATTGTTTGAATCTTATAGAAACTAAATTTGGGCAATCTGTCCCCAGTAACTAGCGTAGTCTTCTGCTGTGACATGCAAGAGAGGTTCCGGCCGGCGATCAAATTCTTCAATGAAATTGTAAAGGTTGCAAGCAGGGTTTTAAAGGCTTCTGAAATACTTAAAATTCCATTAGTAGTGACAGAACAGGTTCGTTTCAATCATCTCAAGTACCAATGTTTTGCTTCTGCGTTTTTTCAAAATGTTTCCAATACATTTATGACTGCAGTACCCAAGGGGCCTTGGAAAGACTGTTTCTGACTTGGACATCAGTCACGCTTCAGTGGTTGCGGAGAAAACTAAATTTTCAATGCTCACTCCTGAAGTTGAAGATCAGCTTGACAAATTACCCCACGTTTCAAGCGTTATCTTGTTAGGTGTTGAGGTAACAACCATTCCTGTGATAACTAATAACATTGTACCAAACTGTCATTTGTGCAACAAATTGGTACAATAAAGCCGTTCCAATTCTCCCCAAATTATATGAATAGCGTTAATTGCAATGCGACACTATTATTATAGTTCTTTAATAACTGTTATAGTTTGAAAAGATTTTGCAATACTGGCAGTAAGGCAGATTTCATGTTTATTATGTATTTAATAGACGCACGTCTGTGTACAACAAACTACCCTTGATCTCTTAGCCCGTGGCTTCGAAGTTCATGTACTGGCGGATGCGACAGGGTCACGGTCGCTAACGGATCGTCATGTTGCCTATGAGGTAATAAATTTAACTGTGATCTGTAAGTTTTAAATCATTTTCATGAAACTTTTATTGTAAATTGTGTATTTTTTTTTTGGAGAGTTGTAGTTGCAACTTCTTGTTTAGTCGATTTTTGATGACTTTATTTATTTTCCTTTCTGAAGAGACTGAGACGTGCCGGTGCAATTATCACAACCTGCGAAACGGTTCTGCTGCAGTTTGTTGGTGATAAAAATCACGAACATTTCAAAGCAATCCAAAACCTTATCAAAGACCTACCCCCAGACACCGGGTTGCAAGTAAAGAGCAGTATTTAAATTATTGAAATATGCAATAGAGTATCATGATTTATGAAGCGATTTACGTAATTGTCATGATTTGCCATTTGTTTCATTAGAATGAGCGACAGTAAATCGTGGTTCTTTTAGCTGTTATTAAACCGTTATGTTTTTTTCAATTTATCAATGAAGTTCCGAGCAATGTACATCAATATCTATGTGTGTGTTTTTCGGCATATATAATAAGGGTGCACTTGAAGGAGAAGGATAGTCGATAAGACAACGTCATAGAGAATTTAATTTGTGCTTCAGTGTGTCGGTCGGAGGTTTAGAACCAAGTTTGGAAGGAAACCAAACGCGTGGCTATAAATTATGAAGCAAAACCCATGTGAAAGAAAACGAGGGGCCGGCATGGCTTCTCTGATAGACTAACGCGTATAACGAACGCGGTTTATCCCGAATAAGCTCTTGCAACCATGTTACAAACGCACAATAGCAATATCAAGAACGCAGGGAGAAAACGATCCACGAACAAATAATAATGTTGCACTAAGGACATAAACATCCATTTGTGTGTAGTGGGTGCTGTAGAGCAGTTTAATTATATCAGCAGGAAAACGTGGTAAAAAAGCGTAAACAACACTGACATATCAACTTGAGGTATGGCAAAATACCGACCTTAAAAGACCTTGGAAATTGGTCGATTACTCGGACCTTGCAGATCGAAATAAACTACAATTCTGGCTTGCAAAAGCAAGGTATGCGATAGCAGTTAGATTTCAACTATACCAGTAAGACAGAAGTAGATTTGTCAAAGGCGCGTTGCAGATGTTCAGTTGTTGGTTTAGCAGCTACGTAATAAGTGCTAAGTTATTACAAATGGTCCAATCAAGTAACAACACGGTAAGGTGAAAAGAATAATCGGTTGGCCAAATTTCAACTGGCGCATTTGCGTCTAATTCAATTGCCAGTGTTTCAGTTTAGAGAGAAACAATGAATATTAAAGTTTTTGTGAGTTTTCTATGTTTTCTACTCCCGTGTCAAGCAGGAAAGAATGACTACGATAAAGAATCTTATCCAAGAAAAGATGGTGTTTTGCTTTTAGACACTCATAACTTCGTTGCTGCGATGTACAAATATAAATTTGTCTTGGTATTTTGCTGTAAGTAACCTACGTTTTGTATAGGCCTAACATTGTTTAGACTGGTTTGTGCTTTGGTTTTGGTTGTGCGCTACTTAACAGTAAAACACGTCATATCATATCCAAGATTCCAAATTATATGTAAAAGTGAAACTCTCGACGATAAATTTCAAGCCCTGATAAAAATATTTTCTAAAAACAGATGGCCGAAATCAGGAAAGCACAAAAGCAGAAATAGAAGTCGCCAAAATAGCAAAGAAACTGCAAGACACAGAATCAGTAGTTCACATGGGTAAAATCAACATCGAGAAGGAATACGAAATCGACCGGAAGTATCCGGTAACAAGGGTTCCGCTGCTGAGATTGTTCAAGAATGGCAAGACTTACGACTACACAGGTATAGTCTAATAGACTTAACATTTACAATAAACATAGCCTAAGCTATAGCTTATACGTACTAAACATAGAGCCTTCCAGGGGTCCAATCTGAGTTACTTTTTACAAAAAAAAAACGCGAAAGAGATATCAACAGTTGACTGAAAACTTACAAAACAGTCAAAAGGCTAAGTTATGTGTCGCTTAAAAAATGATTTGTTTATCAAAATATAGATTTATCAATTTCTTCTATTATTCCTAAAAGGCAAGTTCAATGCCGAGGATGCTCTGGTGTGGTTGGATCTGGCCATGAACATTCCTCTTCAAATCAATCTCTCCAGTGAGCTGAAGTCGCTCCAAGATAAAGTGACTGTCGTTTTAGCTTGCTTTCCAGGGGTACGTTTGAGTAAAATCAGTGGGAAATTCCAATTTAAAGCAGAAACTCAATAATTATCTTTCAATGCACTTTACAAGTATGGGTATAGCCTGCTAGGCCTAGCGTAGGCCTATATATTTTAAGCAAGTCGTGTAGACTATCATTTTAAATTTTTAATAAACATGAGCACCATTAAAAATTTCCTTCTTAAAATTTTCTTTTACAGAAATCTCCGAAAAAGGCATATGAAACTTTTAACCTTGTGAGCGAAAACTTTGTGTATGACGAATACATGCCTTTACCTCGCTTTGCGATGATTACTTCAGCAACGGTGGCCAGAAATCTTGGAGTTACTCCAGGATCTGTCTCTGTTTTACAGAAGGTGGCGATTTCGGACTTCCTATAGACCTATTTTCGTTTTTAAATTTTGAGTAAATTTGTAAGTGTTTATTGTGGTATCGGGAGCAGTAAAACATGGAAAAAATGTAGCCTAAATTGCGGACGAATTTCATTCATTAAAATTATTTTCACCAAAGTTCGAAGACGGTTTGAAAATTGTCTACGACGGCGATACCTCTAACTTCGACCAGTTGATGAAATTCGTTAACGAAGAGTCAAGACCTGTGGTTTACAAACATCATATGACCGAGGTATAGGCAAATAGGTCAGCTTTCTAGTTATTGCTACTAATGATAGATTTACTATACAACACTGGTTTAACTACAACATGCCTATTTTAGGCAATTATCCAGAAGCTCATAACAAAAGCAACCGTGGTTTATTAGCCCAGGCTGTTTGCCTAAAATTGCAGACTATAAAGTCTATCCTACGCGAAACAAATTCAAGTATCGTAATGATTACAATGAAGGGTATAGCCTACGTATGAGTTTAATAAAAGTACTTTTTCCTCAGTCCGAGGATAAAAATTACGAAACCATATAGTACCATATCCTTCCGATATGAAGACAAAGAAAAGGCAAACTCTTCTCAGTAACTTTTCTTGAAAATACATCGCAAACAATTGCACAAGCGCCTACCCGTTCCGTGAAAACATCAGCAGCACGTCAACGGCAATTCAGAATTCATATTTTTTTCTAGTATGGCTTAAAAATCATCCATGAAACAAGAACCTTTCAACATTTGCTGTTTATGTCAAGTGATGATAGAAATTACGCGCAAACATGGCAAAACTTCAAAAAAGCAGCAAAAGACTTTAAAAAACAACCAGAAGTATGAGTTGTTCATAAGTTAATAAAGCATTTTTATGTAAATGTATAAACTTAACATGAAAGTAATGACTGATGTGTGATGTCCAATTATCAAGACTGGCTAGGCTACTACTTGATTGTAAAATTTTGCTCAGTTTTATTTCATCTTTTAGAATCAGGAGGTTTGTTTTGTTCACGTGGATTTAAAGCATCACGAAAAGAACAAGCAGCATCTCAACTTTTTCCACATCGATGAAAAGAAGGATCTTCCTTGCAATCGCATCACGAAAGTGGACAGCTATCACTCGAGATTTCTTCCGGCGAGAAAAGACTTTTCCTACGAGGGTTTCGTTAAATTTACCAAGGATTGCGTCCAGGGATATCTGAAGGTATTCTGAGAGTTTAATATCAAGCACAGAGCTTAATGTAAAACAAAGTAGCCTTCATACTTAGATTAACGGTAAGTTGTTGGCCTCAATTCATCCGGCGCCGATATTCTTATTTTACTTTGTTTCAACATTTTTGACTCTGTTACCGTGTTGATCTTAGTCTTTTGATGCAACTTTTACGTGAACGTCCTACGATGCCACTATTTTTAAGCACTGCTTTCACCACGCTGTTATAGTCACTATTGCCGGGTAAAAAATCAAATCATTGCCTTATATAGGCTATTTGTTTTGTCTGCTGCTATAACCTAGTTAAACAAATTTGTTTCCGCAGAGATACGTAAGAAGCGAAAACGTGCCTTCCGACTGGGACAAGTATGACGTCAAGGTTCTAGTTGGGAAAAATTATGAAGACTTTGTAGACGACAAAAAGAGGACAGTGTTTATGATGTACTGTAAGTCGCGGTCTGTTTACTCCGCTTCTATACCCAAGCTTGCGAAAGTTCTTAACGTTCATTGGAAGATTTCGTTGCCTAAATAGCAAACGTTTATGATGCTTTGCAATATTCTGATCAGATGCTTCAAATGATAAAAAATCCGATGAAACTCTGCCAGTTTTCAATGAGCTCGCAAGGGAAATGAGTTCCGACCGCGCAGTTGTTTTCGGAAAAATGGATGTTGCTCTCAACGATGGAGAGTTAGACGTTCACTCGAACTACCCGTCCTTTAAAATGTTTACAACCGACGGAAAGGTTTGCAGTAATTCTTTATTTAGGTACCGTAGAAGATAATTTAATACATGTTAGTTAATCCCCAAACGGCAGTGGTGTTAGCAAGCTACAGTACAAGACGATTATTCAAAGTTAAATTCGTTACTGCTACCAACAACACTGAATTGGATAGAAACCAAAAGCCTTTGTCATCAACAGCGTCAATCATCAAACTCATGCCAAAAAGACCTTTTTTGACATAACTTTATCACTTGCAGTACCGTAAATGATCAGCATCAGTAAGGGATCGATTGCTAAACATATATCATTTTCCTGTTTTTTTACTGTAGGTTCGACGATATCAGGGCGGCGTGGAAATCCAAGCAATGAAAGAATTTATTAAAACTGGAGGAAAATCACAACGACCGGTAATGAAACCATGTGGTATTTTATGATCTTTTTTATCGCATTTCTTGTCACAATAAACACGGGAGCGGAGTAAAGTAATATATTAAAGACAATTTTAACAAGCAAGCGCCTCTGGTAGTCTTCAGTAAAATTCCGCTAAAATTATTCTCAATTAGGCCACAATTCCTCGCCCATATTTGGCTCCTCTCAGCTGCGTTGATTTGGCCCAGGCTTAATCGCAAAATAGTAATAACCTAATTGCATGGCCTATTGTAGTCATACGGTTAACGGTATAAGTATTGTTTAGATCGACGAAGAGTTTGAGGGAGCCGAGTTCGACTTCAAATGGCATGACGATCTCCACCCGATGCCCACAGTCGAAGAGGAGGAAGAGAGAAGAGCAAAGTGGGAAAAGGAGGAAAAAGAAATCCTTAAAAACGCCATCCAACACATCGTAGGTAGGTTTATGCACAGTACATGCTGCTAAGTTTGACTCGGATAGACTCCACGAAACCTGTCAGGGTGCAGAGAAATTGGGCTATTCACAAACCGCAACCTCACAATTTAAGAGCTGGGTAGGCTTATTTACGATAAAAATCAACTAACTTCTCGAAACAACCCACCACGAGTTAGCTGCTCTATAACCACCAATTAATATAAACGGCGTTTTAATATTTTTACTTTTAGTGAGGCCTAACTCTTTTGGCAAAAGCCTTATTGACCTCGCAATTGCAATGTAAATCTCAAATAAAAAATAACGAACACAGGTTTGGGATGCATGCTCGCTGATATATTTCCATGTCAACCCCAGGGCAGTGGTACAAGAGTGGGCAAAACACGGTTGTCCACGCTTACACTACAGTTTCACAATCACAAACTCCATCATGTAATTGATACTAAGATGGTAGAGCAAAAATTTTCTATCTAATCGTAAGCTCTTAATCATTAGATTGTCATCATTCTCCGCAGGTGCTGAGCCACACAACGACCCAAAACACGTAGTGAAAGAACATGACACGCATCTACCGCTTGAAGACAGAGATGTGGCGTACATGGACCCTAACAAGCACGCCGAATTCGACAAACATCACGAACACGAAAAGGACTTGCATTACGAACATTTCGACGAGCTGTAACTCCACTTGCCTGTGAATTTGAAACGAAGTTACGTTGAGAAAGCGGAGTAACTTTTATTAACAGATAGCGATCGAAACTTTTATGGGTGACAGTGCAATTTATACGCGTTAACAGTCTGGATTTTGAAGTGAAAAATAGTCGTGAAAAAGAGACATCATCATCTACCTGGGCTCGACTTCCGTCTCAGGTTCTCGTTTTTGTTTAGAAGGAAAAACTCTTCCACGTTTTGTTAGTTACGATAACTTGGCTTTTTTCATTTCGGGTTCTCCTTTTGCTTTGGAGGCTTCTATCGTCTCAGTTAAAATATTTCCGATCTCCGTTTGAAGTTTGAGAACAGCTTGTCTGAGACCAGGCAAAGTAGAGTTTTCAATTTCGAATTCATATGATTCCATTTTACCGCTTGGTCTGGTGAGTTTTCCTTGAACAACGTTAGTCGTTTCCATTTTATATTAGTTATAATTTCAAAGCCTAAACCTCTGTGAATTTAAAGATATGCGTTAGTTTAAAGCCAACACATGACTGGTTTAAGCTAAACTTCATACAGAGTGGATAACTGTAGGCCGTCAAAAACAGGTAAGAATGGAGAGCTATCGTTAACTGCATCCTCGGACTAAGGCAAGGTTTCGGGCGACTTAAACTTGGGGATGATGTCTCATCGCCTCTAACATCGAATGCAGGGCTAGTCTTTGTGCAACCTCCGATTCATGCATTGTTAATGCCTTACTCAAGAGCATTACAACAATAGCGTCAAACAAGGGCTGCATTATCGCGTGCCCGGCGTTTTAACCAATTCGATACGGAGCCGACAAAATTTCCAACAGATTCAGTAAAAATAGAGGTCTGAAGCTCTATTAGTTTGGCATTTTCTATGCAACTCTGATACAATAGTGGGCAGCGCTTCCTGACGGGGTTTTAGTCTACGATAAATCCGAGAATGTATCCGCATACAAAACAGGTGCGAGATCGATTTCGTTGAAGACTCACTGTTCAAGAGGCGAAAAACGAATCGGGAAGCATTGCATGGCGCCCTACATAGCTAACTCTGAAAGAATAACATGCTCGACAATGAAAAGCTTTCAGCATCACGCCTGCTTCTACGTAGTACGAACATACAACATCTTGTTCTGATAAATATGCTTGAAGTACAGTAATTTAACAACTGTTTCATTGCGCTTGACACTGCAATGCATTGTACAAGCAGTGTTGATTACCACAATGCTATAGTGATGTAGCACAAATATGGGGACCTCTATATCCACAACAGGATTCGAGGCTCGTGAATGTGCGTCAGGCGTTCAGTATATTTTACGATTTAAAGAAGCAATCCCACCTCAGATTTGTGGTGCTTTTATTTTACATACAGCGTAAAACACAGAAATAATATTAATTTTTTCTTAAAGTAGGCGAAATAAGAGCATATACAGATGAATTAACAGCGACACAATCCCAAAACAAGAGACAAAACGGCGAAAAAGCGTAAACGTTAAGCAAAATGTAAGAAAGCGAAAACAAACAGTAAAAAGCACAGATGTATTGTTGCTTACAAACGCTACGTTAAAACACTTTCAAATAGTAGTTAACATTCACCACTGCTTATCTAATGATGATTGTTACATTAACCACAACTAATTTAATCAGTTGATAGCTATGGGTTATGTTATTTCAATATTTAGATTCATGTGGTTGGTATTCCCAGTCTATCAATACATTAATGCTGAATAAATGTATGCGACGCGACAAACATTAAGCACAAATATAATTTAAAAATATGAGGCACACGGTCGACATTTTAGATGATATTTCTCACCAATTCGACCATCTGCCTACAACAGTTCTTCGCTTTCTACCTTAAGAATTTGGAAAAGTCAGTCTGTTGATATTAGGCAGCCTCAAGATTGCTGTTTTTACAAGTTAGTATGCATTTGGCATGGGAGATCTTTGAAAACATGAATACGAATGCATGAATGAATGAATGAATGAACCGGTGTCGCACAAAAAAACAGCAAAATTTGAACGCCGTTTACAGGAGAATGAGATATACCTCACCAAAGTCTACACGCTTATATAAAACTGGTACTTTCAAACATCAACTGTTTAATATGAGCTTATGATATTGTCTTTTATTCTGCTTAAATTCTTAATTGTGATAAATATTACAGAAGTTGGTCGTAAATGAAACCAAATTAACAATGCGCAGGATTGGAAAAATCAATTAAAAACTCAATGGCCTATACTACTAAATGACATCACATTTTTTTGCAAAAAATCCAAGACGCAAAAGTGGTTTCGAGCGACAACGCGTGATAATCAAATTCCATTATTGCGACGACTTTGTATGCTGTCAAATTATTGATATTTTTTCTTGCATTGCTAAAATCACTCGTTACAGTTAGGTGTGACTCCATTACGCACAACTCAAGTGGTCGCCCTTAACAAATTTCACGACCACCTTTAACAAGAGTATGTTGCACGGTATTATGGCGTCGGCATAGGCTTGTACTATTCTACAAAAAAACGTCGAAGCGTAACAATATCAACTAAAACATAATCACGAGAGGAACCTTCCAGTGCATTGGTCGGGCTTGCGACGACAAGCCGATTGCTGCCAAACCATTAGCACTCGTAACCAAACTACATCATATGGTAATATGTCGTATAATTCGCCTAGAAGTCCACAATTCGTATAACTTGTTTTCAACCGAAATAGACGGAATTATTCGCAGGGATTTGTATATGACGTTCAAGCCACGTCAGCAGACAAGAATCCAAGTCTAATTTTCAACTCTAGCTTAAACCAGCTCTGATAACAAGAATTGATGTGTATCCTTGTCTAAGTCCGGATCACAGACTGTACACGAAACAAAATTATATCAATAAAATAGGTCATGTCGACTGAATTAGGTTGCTTTTGCACAAGATGTGCGTACTGTCGCAAAACTTGAGTTTCGCTTGACTCGTAAGCATGACGCCATTTTTTGACTGATTGTAGTTCCGAAGTGACATGCACGGCTGTGCAATGTGCATACGGTCACTACGAGCGGCCAAGCCTTGCATATTTCAATAGACATTGTAGTCACCGAATTAAAAATATGCGGTTATACGACTAATCCACGACTTATTCTTGCCCGAAACCTTCGGTCTCTTCGATAGCAAGTGTGAGTTTTTCTTTCAGTTGTTCGTAGCTTTTGTATGGCGGGAGGTCCAAACGATTGAAGCTGGCGCAAACAAAAAAGTAACGTAAATTTGTCCCAGCTGTTACGAGGTAGCTTTTAAATAATGAACGTGTCACTGGCTAAAAATGTTGGCCAAGTTAAATTGACCTGTCAAATTGATCATAGAACGGCAAAGAAAGTATTAATATAGTTGCAAAGACGTACCATGTGTGGCTTCTGGGTAACCACGTTTCCTTTCCGACTTTTTCGATGCAAAAGCGCTGAGGTCCGTTGCTCCCTGTAAAGCAAAGAATTAACATTTTATCAACCTGATATTAGAGAAAAAAATGTTTTCCGAATCCTAAACTTATTAACACCGTATAATAAGAAATGTACACTACACACGAAAAATTTGCTAATGACTTACAGTAAGTTCCTAATAAATCAGCTGTTAGCTCTAATTGTATCACTACACAATTAAACGCTTCCTACCACAACAAACATCAACACAATTTCAACCAACAACAGCAATACTTCATGCGTATTAGACTATTACCGTATAACAATAATTAAGCTTTGGTTACCAGAATCACAGCCATAATGATCAGCAGAGTATGGATAGAAACGGAAATTAAAATTGCGATAGTTACATCACAGAACAGCCACAAACCTAGAAGTTCGGCAAATCCTCCAACTGGTATCCTGCATGTGCCAGTGACAAACTGGAGCAATCTGGCACGTTTTTCGTTGTCAATTTCACGAATGTATTGCCAAAACCAAGTCACCTGACAATGCAACAACGCAAGTGAGCAAATAATACGTAAAAATGTCACTCAAACGCATATGCGTGACGCAGCACGAATCTACTTTAGTGCTGTAGGCGTAATCTGAATTGGCAAAAGGTTGTAACAAATCATTTGCCAATCATTTAATTTCTCAACAGACCTGCTTGCTGTTTTTCGTATAATTCCTATAAATTGTGTTTTTCATCCAGTCTTCAACATCGAATTCTTGCATTCCACATAACATAAGCTACATCAATCAATATTATAGCATTAAGACGTCTTTTTCACTCTCCACAGTCAATGGCAAAAAATAAACGTATAAAAACTTAACTATTAAGCCAATGTAAACATTGCTGTTAACCAATTAAGAATTACATCAACAGTATTGTTAAAAACCCAAGCGGGGTCACCAAATAAAAATATTTCAAACTGCGCCAATTCTGCGCAATTGTGCTCAGGTCATGTTTACCGAGTTAAATCTACCCATTTTAGTTGCGTGCAAGCAGACAGCCCTACCTCAAGTTCACGTTCATCAAAATATTGCAACCACTGAAGCGGAACGACCTCGTTGAAACCGTCGAGGAAAGCTTGAGTCTGCTTCTCGACACCGCGCGAGAATCTCCAGTCAATCATGAGGCTGAATTGTTTCCAAACAACACGACATAAGCAATAATAACCACAGAACAAAGCAACAGAAAAGATTACAGGAACAGAATACCCTGAATTACATAACGAAACGTGCAACAGAGTTGCAAAATCCTTTATTTAAACACAACTGTTTGCTGCCTGGCTATTGTGATGCGAAAAAAACAAAATTATGACAACCAGACCGTATGTATTCTTCTTTGTTTTCTTCGGTGACTGCTAAGTCAGCGCCGCCTTCTTTCAATTCGATTGTGTCGACCTTGCCAAGCACTTCGAAGTCCATGGTGAAATCAAGTTCCAGGCCACATTCCTCTATGTTGTTGTCTCTGTGTATAGGGATGGTATGCAATTATACTTTTTTTAATATACCTTTTGCAGCATGTTTATTCAATGAATCTATATTGCTCATTATATTCATATTTAAGGGTGAAACTTCACCAAGATCTTTCTTTAAATGAATTTTTCAGATGAAATTTTTAGTTTACTTTAGATCAAGTTAAATCTTGATCAATTTAAGAAAATTAATGGGATTTTAAAAGCCTGACATATGAAGGGAAAATAACCGAAAAGCAAATAGTACATTGTTACATTTAAAGCTGATCATGCAACCAAAGGTCAAAGGTTAAACGAGGTTACGATTTTTTAAATATGCCAGACCTAGAAAACCAAGAGCTAAAAACCTCAAGTTAGTCTCAAAATACTCGAAACCTATTATTTTCTATCTCGTTTAAAAATATATTTTCTCTATCTCCCACCGAATTGTGTTACTACAGGAAAACATGTTTCAAGTAGAAACGGTTTATATAGAATTCATCCTTTCATGAACAAACATTTTAATTTTGTAGTGTTGGTCATGTGGGGTAGATATTGTGCTACTCATTATCAAAGGTTTTTCTGTCTCCAGCATGAGAGAAGTTATTTTTGTGAACAATGTTGTGAAATACACATTTTAAGATTCAGAAAAAAGACCTAAAAATGTGGGTCCGTGATGAACAAACACTTAACTAGGATGAATCTAAAAGAAAAAAAAATATAGAACTGTACCAATTTACTAGTGCACTACGCTTTGTTAATGCTATATGTTTGGATTTGATCTGGGTAGTAATTAACACCTTTTTCTACGAAAAATACAACAAAAGATGTTTTTAGGAAAGATAAAAAAAATTCTTCTTTCTACACATTTTGACACCAGTTTAGAGTTCTTAGCACAATTGGATTACAAGTTACGGCATATTTTGATGATTTTTTATTCACCTGGCCTTTGACCTCAGGTTTCATAGTTAATTTTATCACGATAACGTAAAAGAAGATTTTAAGATGTTTTTTGTTATTTGCCAAGTTTTTAGAAACACTATTTTCTGAGAAAATATTTTAGGCTCACCATAATTTACGATTCCTGAATTTTTGCATTATGTCAAGATTAATTGTCTAGATACTGTAACACATAAAATGAAGACATGATTACCTTATCCACACGAGGGAGTTGTAAAACTCTTCATCAACAGACTCAATGTCCTTGATTGTGAGTTTCCGCTGCAGCATCCGTTTGTAAAATGGGAGAGAGAATCCGGTGTCAATGAACTTCATGTGATAAAGAGCCTGCAACAAGTAAGAAAAATAATAGCTATGATATCTTGAAAGGCTATCATGATGACAATCATGATAATGCCGCAAGGATACAAGTCTGAAAATGTGTATTTGTTTCACTGGCGAAAATTGTATGCTTCGAACATTTTTCATGTTTCTGTTAACAGCAAAATTTTTAAGTTGTTTAAACGTGTTTTTTTTAATGTTGATTTCACCCTAAGTGGTTACTGACTTCACTTTCACTCAAATCTATCACCTAAATGAGTCTTAATTCAACAATTATAATGAAATTTAATTAAATGGTTGTCTTTTTCCCCAACACAGCTGCCTATCTCAATCAATGCAACTTCCCAGACAAATAGTCGTATTGTAATGAACATAGAGTTGTTGCACAATTAGTGAAATCATTTCAAGTGACTCAGCACGTTTCATGAAAGTAAAGTAGAGTATAGCCTAGAATCAAGTTAAACCGTTCACGTAGAATATCTGAATATGCCCCACACCTAAAATGGCAGGCCCAAAAAGAACAAGGGTTAAAAAAAATTGCACATAAACACCCGGCACTGTTGTTCAAAACAATAATATTATATCTTACCATAGCAATAAACCTGCCGACAAATCTGAAGTAATGTATATGGTCTGGGTTGATGGTTGAAGCTGGGTTAATCTGCATCGTATAATTGGTGCTGCCAGCGTACTCAAATAAACAGTACATTGGGTTGAGTACTTCGTGGGAGACGAGGAAAAACCACTCTCTGCGAAATAACATTATTTCATTCGTTGCTTTGGTAACTCACTAGATTAACAAGTAATACAATGTCGATTTGTCTGTTTAAATTATAAAATATATGCTACAAAACTGCTGAATACACTGAACATTTTACATTCCAATGACTTGCACATTGAGTTTGCTTCTATATAGAACAATTAATCTTAGCGTATTGTGCGACTGTAAGTAAACTTTATAAATTGGTCTTCAGAGTGCTATTACACACCAATCAGCATTTTCTACAACTTTAAAACTACAATGTACAATGCTGAAACAAAGCATCTTGCATCATTTGGCCTAATCCAAGTGCTTTTATAGTGGCGATGACATCAGCAAATGCGGATGCAGTAGGTAAATTGACATACCTTGCCACGCCGCCATAATCAAGCCCTTCCTCGCCCTTAAAAGTAATGTAGAGTCGTCTGCGAAGGTCATACGCTTGTAAGTGCATGATTTGTTGAAAGGAATCTTCAATAATCGACTGCCTCGTGACATTTATCTTAACATGGCTTGGCAACGCATTGGACTGGAAGCCACAAGAAAAATAATATATAAGTTGTCATTAAATGTAAAGTTATTCAAACCGGTTAAATGTAACTTAATTAAAGTGATCATTTTTTTAAATAGTGAAATCAACCAAGAAAGTCGGACACATCCTATAGTAACAAAGAAATACAAAAGGGTATGTGTGCCAATAACAAAAAAGTTTGACTGCACATGCCCTAATGACTAATAAACATTGTCAAAATTAAATTTCATTGACCTGACATAGATATCTAAACTGCCCCAATTTCCATTTGAAACTCCGCTCATAGGCAATAGGCACACCATAAGAACCAGCACGCCTGCAAAATTAAACACAGAATATCACAAAGTCTAAAAAGAACATCACACAGTAAACCAGTTACAGATTGATATGCTGAGGAAATTGTTGTTGCATGACCACATAGAAATCTTACCCAGTTGACTTAGAGCCTGATCTCGGGTCAGTGAAAGTGGTACTTCGATTGTTATGGTTAACAAAATAACGAATTCCTGCATTCGTGAAACGAATTTCCCAGCCTTGTGGTAGTGGGGCTTCGTTAACCATACTATAAGGACAAACATTTAATTAAATTAACAATCAGTTCTATCATAACTTCTATTTATATCGGTAACTAGTAACTCACTTGCAATATTGACTTGTTGATAATAATTACTATTTTGAAACAATGGGGGGCTTATTTTAAAAAATTTCAAAACGCCAACAAATTTACGAATAAGAATGAAAAATGCACTATTTGATAAAAATCAAAACTACAAACTACTACAGCACTCATCAATTTAATTAATAGCCTCAAATAAGTAAATCAGTTTTCATGATAACCTGTCGGAATCTAATGTTTTATTTACCCTTGTGTTCTCGGGTCTTCCCACTGAGTTGTTCTGGTGTTGTGGTTGATGTAATAGACTCTTCCATTAGTCTCGGTACGACGTTCTACAAAAGCAAGAGCTTGTATTGCTAACAAGGACATTCTGGTAAAACATATCTTTATCAAACCAACATTACACTTACGACAGACACCACCAGAAAAGATCTTTTGCCTCATAACATTATACAACATTAAAGCATGCAAATAACTATTCATGCAAGAAACAACAGACAAACCCCAGCCTTTGGGCAAGCTTCCCAGTTGATCATCGGGTGGTGGGTTGGGTTGGTTGGGTTGAGTTGAGGAACTGGTGGGGGGTGTTCCATCTGAAGCCCCGTTTGTACCGACCATGAATCGCTGATTAAAAGCCTAAGGCAGAAAAGTTACCGAAAATCTGTTTAACTGAAATAGAGCAGAGAAGTTTCCAGAAACTACAAGTTGCCTACAAAAGAATATGCAGTTTATCATAACCACGCAGGTTGCAAAAAGCCACAATGTCAAAATACTGTACCTGTCTCTGGTTTTGCATATTCTGGCGTTGGTTTCGCCAATCTTCAAAGTTTTGAACTCGTTGCAAGGTGGGACGTTGCCATGTGGTGGTTTTGTTGTTGTGATCAACATAATATATTCTCCCTCTGTTGTCTGTACGTCTCTCCCACCTGATAGCATAAAATGACAAAGTTTGGGTCCAACAACCCATCAAATTACACTCACAGGTTTAGTTATAAGAACATTTAAATACGAACCCTGGTGGCAAAGGTTCAGGTCGTTCCCAGGTTGTTGTTTTGAGGTTGTGGTCGACGTAGTAAACTCTTCCCATTCTGTCCATTCTAATCTCCCATCTATAAGAAAACAGCATGGATCAACACAAACCGCACATGATAGAATTTGCTGACTAAGATATATCTGTGACTGTGAACATATCAGACAAAATCGGTACATACTCAAAAACTAACAACAGTTTATGGGTGCTACTGTATAACCAAGTGAGAGAATATTTCAACACGATATTAAATCATGTTTTGAATTGTATGGACTCTTAATGGCTTCTAAATTCCTTTTATTACTGGTGTTCAATAAACCTCAAGTGAATTGTATTGTTAGTGACGCTATCAATGTGAAAGAAATGACAAAATCGGTACCACCACATGTCCACATGATATTAAAATTCATTCAACCAACTATTCCAAGAGTGCCTTTCAATAAGGTTGGCACTGCGCAAGTTAAGTTTGTTAAATTATAATATTTTAGTTGCGAGATAAATTTGATAAGTTTTGCAAACCATTTGTTAGGCCCATTTTTCTAATAAGTAAAACATAAGAATGTTTAAATCAAATCTAATAATGCTTGGTCACAAATGATTCATATAAATAATAATAAGTGATTTACCCTTGAGGAAGGGGAGGCTGCTGCTGCTGCTGAGATGGGTTCGCTCCTGTTTCAGATGAAGACGCAGAAGCAGCTGAAGTTGAATTTGTTTTAGGAACAGAAGAGGTGGAGGGGGAGTTATTTGCGACATGAGAGGATGACGCAAAAGATGTATTACTTGCTGCAACAGGATGACAAAGAAAAATATTCATTAACTATCAACTAACACACAATAATCAACTGACGTAAAAGAACTTAGCTTAATGTTTACTAGTTAATAGAAAAGGAGTGTTCAATGTACAGAGTAAACATGTGACCAGATATATGCAAACTTTTGATTTATTATTGACTATGACAGTAAATTGTAGCCGCAACTTACTCGTTGCTTCGGATTGAGGTGGTTTAGGGGCAGGACGCAGTTTTATTACTTTCTTGTTTGTTTCCCTGCAAACAACAAACACTTTGTTTGCAGTTTTCCACTCGTAAAACCTTCTAAAAACTAATAATAAACCACAAAAAACATCCACACAATGTATTGTGAGCATGTAATAACATATACATCATGTATAGAGTATTGTCCTGGCCAATGTGAAATTTACCCATTTGTGATGCTGGGTCTCGGAGGTGGAGTAGGCCTGTCGAGGCCATTGGAGGAAGTTAATGAGGTGCTTACATTGGGTGGGTCTGTTTAAAAAAGATGAAATGTTTACTATGAGATGATGTTTCAAGCCTTAGCCAAAGTCGTATCATAGATCCTTTGACTGTATTTGACAAAACTAATCAATAAATCTGGGTTCTTGCAATACTACATAACACGCTTATTAAACTGGAGTTAACATAAGACAGAATGCGATGAGGACTGTGACTTTAGCACAATACAAACACAAGTGCACTATAACCAGGGCTTCCATGCTTTCTTTATTACTAAGGTTTGTTCTTGTTTTGAAAGTGTGTGTCTTAGAAAATACTACGCTCCTTACTTTTAAGAAATGTCCTTAAAATTTCAGTTACATCTTTTTGTTTTTCTTGTTTTCAACAATTCGACAATTTTAAATGCAGACTTTTTCATCACATCTACTGATAACTCTTGTTTTCAGCTAGTGTGGGATATTATAATACATTTATAATGAATTTTTTGTCACCAACAGTTTGTGACATCATAAAAGATATAAACTGTGGATACAACGCAAAGTAACAAAACATACAACATTGTTAGCACTCTAGGTGAGCTAATTAATCTACATAAGTTGGTTAACAATGCTACTTTTGCATTGATGATTTATTATTTCCTTGAAAATCTGTGGCATCCAAAGTCAATTTGACAATGGTTGGTCACATTTGGTTTGAAGTAAATAGCACGAGTGTAAAGCCTTTCTGAAAACTGATTGTTCCAAATCAGTGGAGTTTTGACAATAACTTTACAAGTGCAATATATTTATACAATATTTTGCAAATAAAAGAACCACTGCAGCTGTAAAATACCAAGTAACGAAAAGTGCTATTGAAAATGAAAATTGACAAACCTGCATAGGCCTTATTACATGTCTGCTTTCAATAGTCTAATATTACATTGATGTTTTTTCATACAGTATTGTACATGTAAACTGATTAATTATTGTTGCCATTGCTTAGTCATTAAGGACATGGTTGCAAATAACATGTACTGCCATAATGCAAAATGTACAGCAATCAGCATTAAAAGTATACGACAGTCTATTACAAAGATGCCATACATTGATTGCATATGTAAAAAATAAGTATATATGATTCATGAACTGATCGTTTCATTCATGTACTGCAAGGTGAATGTGCACGCACCCACTTATCTATCCAGCAACACATTTGTCAATTCGCAAACATATACCGTAATGCGAACAAATCATTAGCTCACATTTTCAAAACCATTACTGTTAATCTACTATAATACTCAGCCTGATTCCATCAATTCAAATCGCCGATATAAACAATTAACTTTCGCATGCTTGTGCGCTTGGCATGACATCAGTTGCCAAATACTCAAATAACAGAATTTATGGTAACGTCAAATCAACCAACCTGGTCTGGAAGGGGGAAGGGCGACTCTTGGTGGAATGGGAGGTGGATCAGGAGTTATGTTTTCTGGAGGATCTGTTATTTTAATAGTTAAACATAATTATTATTTTTGTTATTTTATGAATTGAATTTAAATAAAATGCATTTCTGTGACCTGAAAAATTACATAGCCTATTAATATATATGCAAAAGTGCCCATGAAACTAACCCGTAAAACAAATAACATTATTCAGTATTTATACCAGCAAAGCACACCTGGCTATAGAGACACACTCGCTATTTTACATACAGCTTAGGCTACCAAAAACATAAATCATGATAGGTGGAAAGCTGGAAGCCAGACTGTTCAAAATCAAAATGACACGCTTCACTATCATGAATAGCTGGACAAAGCAACAGACATTGCCCGAAATTTTTTAGAGTTCTATATAACGTATGACGGTTCAGCAAATAAACATGCCGGTAAGCTTCTATTCAAATAACAACTAGGTGGGAACAAGTACTCTTTAAACATCTTAGCTGAAGACAAGCTAGTATTTATCTAATTGTATTACAGAATACTGACATATGCTTTGTTCAAGAGAAATTTTGTTTTAAAAAACTATCGTGTTATAGTTTTGCAAAGGGCAAGACGAAGAGCTAGTTCCAGTAATAGTAGTGACTTTATAGCAGCAGTTACACTTAATACAAATATCGAATAGGCGGGCACCAATGCCAAAGGAGGCAGTTACAGCTAACAATAAGAACTCGTCAAACATTAACTATCTGCTAGGTCAAAGGGCTGATACTCCTAAGTAATCATATTACCTACGCTCTAGTTAATGTATACAGCATACCATATAAAGAAAAATGATCACATGATATTGCACAAGAATATGCATGAAATAATTATGTAAAGATTTCTGAGTAGAAACAAGATATGGTTGATATCTCGTCACAAGATTCTTTTTTATATTGGTCTATGAAGAGTTTTTAGCAAATTACAACATCTAATAATTCATGGTATTATTGTTAAGCTGAAAAATATTCATTACCAATGGATCAGAAGTAAAGAGTTATTCATATTTTGTGTCAAGGATCGTGACCATGTAATTGGCAAAGTATCCAACAAACCTGCAACACCATTAGTCAAGGGAACATGATTTTGGTTCAATGACAGTCCATCGAACTGGACTTGAAGTTCTCCTGGGTTTGAAGAATTAGATTTCCCTTCACTTTGCAGCGTCAGGCTGATGTCCACCTTCTCCACTATAAAGACACATGTATCTGATAAAAGCCTTATCAGTTTTCACCATTGCCAAAAACGATTTTAAACATGTGCTTTCACACGTGTAGATTGTATGACACATACAGAATAGCCTACACCACATTGTTAGCAAACATGGAATTAGTGTATCAGCCAGTTATCCATCTTTGTATAAAGATATAAAACATATTCAAGAACAAAGAACAAGTTACTGATTACAGCTGCACCCTTCATCAAAGCCGCAACAATTAAGAGAAAAATCAAGCGTAATTCAGTGTGAAAATGACAACAGTGTGATACTGACTTGTGACATATGTTATCAACCATCACATCAGGATTAACAGTTTGAGACTACATGTTAATTTGACATGGTAAGAAACTAACAGAGCATGAACCTATTGAGCCTCACATGTAATGTGAGAGACCATTACCAAAATGTGAATCACTGACAGTACGACCTGTGTATTCAGATTGCAATGAGCAGATAATGAGGGTACAAATACACAATAATGGAATGCATTGGAAAAGAAATACAGTATACATACGCGGTAAAGAAAATAAGCACTGCATTAATGGCCAGTGAAAATCCACTTATCTACTTTATTACACATTACATAGCCTAAAATATTCCTCAGTTAACAAAATAAGAAATAAGCTTAGTTACATTTTCCATTGTTGTCTTGCAAAAGCTTTTGAATGTCACATTTGGCAGAACCAAGCAGAGTGTCGGCTTTGACAGAAGAGTAATTAAATACTTTGAATTCGATGATACTTCGAACAGTGACTAACCTACAAATTGAGTTATAGTATGATTAGCAAAGTCAATAAAAATAACATGTCATAATTAGAACATGAGACAAGGGTGGCTTCTAGATTAAGCCTCAAGCATTATACAACCACAATTATAATTTGCACAACGATATTCCTGGTACTGGTACTTAAAAAAGGAGTGCAATTGTTGTTAACATTTCATCTAAAGACATTTAACAGATTTTCTTTCAAGTAAAGATAATCGGATGATCAAATGAATGTAAAATGATGTAAATGATGCTGGAAACTAACCTACAGTTACAATAGTGCTTGCTAGACAATGAAAACAATGCCTCAATGTTTTAGCCTACAAATTTTCCTTTACAAAGAAAAGTGGGTTACACTTAAGCATCAATGCATACTTTTGCTATTAAAACGTTTTTTTTAAGTCATCTCATTATGTTATGTAACTTATATATACAATCCAAAATGAGCACTATATTACTATAGTTCCGTAGTGTTACTGAACAAAAAAGCTGTTTGTTTAATATCAGCATATATATATATATATATATATATATATATATACTGAATATACTTGATACTTGTGTTTATGTGAACCCGAATCAGTTTGACCTCTTCACATATATACCGCGTCGTACACATATTTTTACTAAATTAATATCAATAAAACCGTATTTCCAAACTTACAGAGTAAAGCTTTCATCCCATATAGGATTATTAGTTTTGTCGGCAATTTCAGTTTTTCTGGGAGGTTGCGAGTCCACACTGATTGTGACATAAGAATCAGGTGGCTTAGGTTGCGCAAACAGCCAATTGCTGGTGACAGACTTCAAGTTTCCTCTAAAAACTGAAAAACAAGCAAAGTTGATTAAGTTCTACCTCCAATTAGCTGGAATGAGAAACAATGTGCAGCAAATTTCACAACATTTATTGATCAGGTTTTTATGAAGAAACTACTTCCAGGAAAATGAATACAAAAAATAACAATGACAATACATACCTGTTATTTGCAGTTGTGATAGAAAAGAATTTGTGGAATCAGCCATGACAGAGTTTGCATATTGTGATTATTACTACAAACTAAAAGCGCTGTCTGTCAAAGTACAACTCAGATTACCACAAATGCCTCAAAACGTAAGGTATGACATGACACAATTGAATTAGTCATATGCTGTCTGTGGTTTGGATGTACCCCTACTTCAAACAAAAATGTGCACATTCAATATATGCTTCAGCCGTAACAAATAGTGGAATATAACCAAATCACATTATATAGAAGAGTCCAAACAGCATAATTATAAAAACTTATTTAACAAGCCAATATACTATATACTTTCCACAACTAACCAAAACTTACAAAATTATCCTAATATATGTCATATTGGATTTATATTGACATTTATCTCTGTTACAAACAACCTTTAGCTCGATACATTTTGTGTAATGGGATTATTCCAGTCAGCTGTAAAGTCAACGAGGACTAAAGTTGAAAATAATACTGGTGAAGATAAGAATTTACACTCACAATAAAAAAACTATTTTTGGACAACATATGAACGACGCCCACTATGGGGACATGTCTATAAAAGCAATGATAAACACTACACAAAAACAACATTGCAATATTTGCAAGACCTCTGCTGGTGTTTTATATCAAAATATTCTTAAACAACAAAACAAAAGGCCTTTTATGATATATGTAGAATGTATACAAATTTTATATCCAAATGAATTGACTTTTAACGCAACACAGAAACACGTTACAGTACATAAAATGAAGACAAAGTTCCATCTTCCATTGAGTATTTTCACATCACTTTTTACATGGCAAATCCAATACATGTGACATGTACCTTACATAATATAAATGGATTGCAGGATGCTAGGAATTGGATTCGATACATAATTATGTTCATGATAGAAACAAACACACATTCAGACATAACGTACATCACACATACATATCTACACAAATACATTCAAAACATTCAATAATACAAACTTTTTTTAAACAAGAGTGCAACTTTTAAGAGCAGCATTATTAATCTGACAAAGACGCCAGAGGGTAAAAATTTATCAACACCCTACAATAAACATGTCACCATCAAAAAATACTGTAAACATCCTATACCTGAAACAGGACTAATTTCCTTGAAGGAAATCCCAAATGAATTTGATTAATATGCGTTCACATGCCAAATGCTGTACCAGAAAGATCACGTAATTGTCTAAAAAGTTTTATTTTGTTTAAAATTATACAGTACAACAATATTTATGTGACAGAAAATCAAACGTACGAATATCCCAAAAACTACAGCCGTAACTACAATAGTGTGAGTTAGGGCCCAGGCAAGACAGTTTGCAAACAGTGGTGCTAAATACATGTTGGGTGTTAGACGCAGCAGAAGTGTGGGCCTGCCATGGGTAGGATTAACACTAACAGCATACTACTTTAGAAGCAAGAGTTAAAGCTAACAGTAAAATTGGGTCTCGCAAAACTTTCATACTTTATCTTAGTCGAACAACATGGCAAGTACGCCAACAAAAGCATGTATTTTTCAATATTATAAGGCATATATTTCAATACATTATTATTCAATATTATATATTATTAAGTGAATTCATATTGGTAATTAACAAACCTCCAGGGTCAAAAGCTCTTACAAGTTGGAGCCAGCAATATAAACTTAATAAAAGAGAGTATTTGCCTGGTGCACTCCTGTTAAAATCCTACCAATTACTGAGCATACAAGTTTTGAAAAATCAACCAAACATCACACTAACAATGTTTGGCAAGGTTTTAAATTGGTGAAATCCAACCCCAACAAAAAAAAACAGTTACAAATTATTTGGAAAAATTAAGTCAAATTAGTGGAACTGTATGGATGATGAATGAGTTTGTACACATTTCTCAGATTTGAAATCCTTGCGGGAACTACCAAATAAGGAAACGCATGTGCAGGTTGGTCCAGCTTTTCTCAAATATGCCCAGGATTTTGGTGTTAGAATCTGTGTCCGGGAGAAAAATATTTAACAAACAGTTTTAAAGTCGTAACACAGATTAAGACATACAATGCCAATTATGACATCATAATTGACAGTTTGAGGCAAGACAACCTAAATTACAAGTAGGTTTCTGGTATCTATGATCAAATGGGGGAAGCTTAGGCTAATAGTTTTAACCAGTAAGCAGTTTTTCCTTGTAAAAGAGAAATTTTCTGCTTTGAAATTGTGTTGCGTATAATAATATAAAATTTTTCAGGACTGTTTTACTGTAATTTCACAATTTTATCTGCACTCCATTAAATGACTGTCTTAAATACAAAGTTAATTTAAAAGACAACATTTATTGTACAAACATCTGCAATGCTATGACATTTATTACTGAAAATGAAGTAAAATCGAAAATCCTTTATAGCTTTTACCTACTTCTCGTTGGTATTAACATAGTTTAAATTTCATGGAAGCTAATCAAGGGGGATTGAATGCTTTTGGAGAGAAAAAAGAGGTATCAAAAAAGGTTTAATATCACTAGTTGAGATATACGACAAGCTATTATAGAAATTAAATGTGGCATGGTGTAGTAATTGATGGCTTTATATTACTGAATTCTCAATGACTCGCAAAGATTGATTAATTAGTTATTTTGAACCAGATGGCGACTCATACAATTTAAATAGTTAAAGTTAGTTATTGTTTCCTGCTTAAGTAAAAAAAATACAGATGTGGTTGCTAACTTTGTCACTACCAGTAGGTGGTTACAAAGCAGCATCCCTGGTATATGTGCATGAGATATGATATGTCTGCATGTAAAGGATTATCCTGAAACCCAAAGCAGGTTAACAAAATGTGAGAAAACCTTGAAAAGTAATGATGAAATATTGTAGGAAACAATCTTGTTCGAAAGGAGAGTAAAGAAAAATGAGAAGAGATTCTTTTGCAAAGAAATGGCAAGGTTGGTGACAAAAAAGTTTGCTAAGGTCAGTGTATGACAAGATCGGTGAGTATCCTAGAGTTTCGTAAGTGCAACCAACATTATCAAATGGAAAATGTATAATGCAGTGCGAAGTAGTTTATTTCAATTTGATAAAAATAATAATTTACAAAGTATCACGGGATTCATTAACATGTACGCCAAATATTTTACTCATCACACCGATTTGTAATAAATAAACAAAGAAAAACTGGTTGTTTGAATGCCAGATAACAAGTTTATAATAAATAGAGAATTCAGGTTTCCATACACGCTACCGGTATCATGTCAAAATTTGCGTGTTGGCGTTTGTACAAATGATCACTCGTCGAAAACCTGTTGTGCTTTTCAGTCGAGGATATGACGACTGTGATTTTGCTGAGATATTGGCAGGCTCTTTTTTTTTTTTTCTCTATCATACGCTATGCGTGCAAGAGTCACTTCTTTCACTGGATAATAGCAACATAAGCTATGAACCACAGTCGGCAAATCTTATGAACAACTGCAATTAGTGACCACCAATTTACAAAACAATTTAACATAAAATACTTCAAAAACTGTTCAGAATCAAATATTTGGAGCTAGGCTACTTCAGTAACATGAAAACCAAAACAGGGGCAGCGGACGAGCTTGTAGGCTATGCCTAGCCTGACAGCCTAAATAACTATTCCCTATATAGTGAAGTGTGGTAACCTGCATCTGATGCATGCATGAGATTCACCAACCAGTACGCCGAACATTTTTATCGTGACGCCGATTTATAATAAATAAACAAAGAATTGTGGATTTATGTACGCCAAAATTTAGTCTTTGTACGTACGATTTCTTGTCGAAAACTGCAGTACTTTCCGGTCTGCCTGTCGAGGCTATTCCAGGCGAGACGAACGGACAAATAAAAGGCTTGCCTAAATTAGTTGTTAAATAGTCTTTTACAGGAGCTGCAAGTTGTCTGTCTTAGCTAATCGCAAAATTAGGACAGAACTTACAAAATTCCCATAAATCCTGTCGAAACCAAAACCCTTACTTCTGTCAAGCCAATGAATAGACAGTTCCCTATGATCTCTTCTAGGTCTAAAACCAACAAACAAGTCAGCTGACGTTTTGACGATTTTTAATCACGTGATTAGCAGTGCCTGTTTCTAATTGGGGTTTTTGGCTTAAACATTTTCTTTTCATAAATTTAAAATTCTTAAACTCCTAAAACATCTAGGCATGCTATTCTATTTTGTTTTATATACTTTTTCAGGTGTGCAAAGAATAACCCATCTAGCCCTGCTGACTTGTTTCACATTCGTTGTGTGCATATTTACAATATTTTCCACTTAATAAAAACCTGCATTGCAAGAAATTATAAGCACAAGTTTTCTAATTACACAACACAAAAATATTTTTGGCGCTTACTTGGCGGTAGCGTTTGCTCATTTTCCACTGAAAACGAGCATTTGTTTTATGGGAAATTATTACGGAAACCTTGAATATAATTAATCGTACGTTGGTGCAGAAGTATTTTAATTTAATCAAATCAACCAACCAAGTCAATTTTTTCGGATTCGAGTCAAGGAAAATAACTTAAATCGGCCAATCAGTTAACACCCTATGTTATAAACTTTGTTGACAGTTGACATCACATTAGGCCAGTGAATGGGAATGGATGACCTGTGGGTCATTGCCACCCAATTTTGGGTTCCAGTTTATTTTGGAGTGTCACCTTTTATTTTGAAACGGAATTAGGCCTACGAGACTATATTACAAACTGTGTTTCGACAGAAAACTTGAATGTTGCTTGCAAAAGATGTAATAGCCATAAACCTAACTATCTCTTGTTGGCAAATATACAATGCATTTATTACTGAAGTGGTTAACGAACCAATTAACATTACAAACACATCGTTACGTACAGCTACACAAAAACATCAACAAACAAATTATTTACCTTTATCGCGACAAAAATATACGAGGTTTCAAAATTCTAACCATTAACTAGGCTACTGGTTTTTGTAATGGTGTATTTAACCATGAAGATGGTTAAATTAAGCCATTAAAAACAACATTCAAAGCTATGAACCAATTATTTCATACGTGGTAGGTTAAGGTAGGTTGGGTCGCGAAAACGTTCAGAGTTTCAATTTTGAGTCCTTCCAAAAAAAGGTTTAGTGCTATGGCATGGTGGCTATGCTATGTTATAATAATCTTCGAACTGAAGAAAATCTTAGCATGACCTAAACCCTGCGGTGATTCCTCATCGCTCGAGCCCCGGTTACCGATCTAGTCTTTGTGCAAGTTCTGGTTGTCATTCATTTTCTTTGGTTTTTTGATTTTTTATATACACATATTTAGAATTGTCCACCAGGTCCACTGAGCAAGAGTAAGCGTCATTAATTCCCTGCCCAAGGGCATTACAACGGTAGCGCCACTAGGCATAGAACACGAGCCGCACAATTGTGAGGCCAGGTTTAAGAACCACTGCATTTAAGTGTTGTATCAAAACCGGTTCTCTATCGCCATTGCCATTCCAAGCTTATACTAATTGATAATATACTTGACGTTTAGTACGTAAGTTTAATTTATTTCAAAAACATCATGTTCTTTCGAAAACCACTTCATTTTTCCTTTGTTCGCTAACCTAGCCTTATCTGACCCGAATCGAGTCAAGTCATTTGAAAATGCGAGTCGAGTCATTACATCACGTTGAATGCAGAAAATTTTCATAAAGGTATTGCATCTTACAAGGTTATCACAATACATGATAGGCCTAATTACTGTTTACGTTACATTTAAATGTTTTATGTACTATCAAATAACTATTGCGTAATTGATTTGACTTGAGGCTCGAGTTTAATGATTTGGTAACAAATTTGAAGTGGGTGACAACTAGCCTCTAGGGGGAAGTCGCCCATTATGGGACATAAAACGAGGCGGGACAGCGGGACAATTTCTTTCAGCCACATGGTGACACCAAATTGGCTTGTTTTAAGTCCATTACGTTACGGCCTTCCTTTTGACATATTAACATAAAACTGGCTTACTTTGTGTTTTGAGTTATTTTAATCGAAAGAAAAAAGGAACCAAATTTTAAATTCTGCCAGGATTTTTCCATAAATAGGTTTTAATTTGACGTTGCTATTGATCTTCTTTTATTATACTAATAATTAAAACACATGAGTTAATATGGGATATCTTGAAAATTGGCAGACTTTGCAGTTTGTCATTCAGAAACGGTTTATTGAAATGTTCAAATTGAAATTTATTGAAAGTGCAATGTTTATTCTAACATTGGACACATTGTCCCAACTTGAGGAACTAGCGTTACACTTTAGGATGGTTTGACTGATTTCTATTTTTACAACGTCTGAATCAATTTGGACCAATGCGTTTGTAGTTGTACCGGGTTTAACAGAAATTTGTCAAAATTTATTATGATAGGAACGGACAAAATTCAAACTACCTACGATTCTGTTTTTTTTTTTAGAGAAAACATTATATGGCAGGGGTGGCCAGACCTGCTTCATGCTCGAGCCGCATATAACAAATTCCAGTTTTAAAAGAGCCACAACACAAAACAATAAAAAACACGAATTTATTCACTTACAACGAAGTGTAGCTATTGATCAACATTAGTACTGCGTGGTGATACTATGAGTCTCCACCTGGGCTTCACCAATTCTTTTTGCAATTATTAGTATAACCGTATCCAAGACTTAAAACTAGGTCAGCCCTGACGTACAACTTCAATTTGACAGTTTACTCAACTACAGTGTACAAGTTAGCACACTTCTGTACAATAATGTACTTTTTGGAGTGTAATTTGATTATTACTAACAATGAGTCCATTGTTACTACGTGTGATAGAACGCATTGTTTCATAATCTGATCAAACAACTCGTCTAGACCGGGAAAATGCATGTCTAATTCATTAAAGAGCCGCAATCAAAGGCTCAAAGAGCCGCAGTTTGGCCACCCCTGTTATATGGGAAACTTGTTTTCCCACAAAATCTGACGCTCTTCTCATATTTCAGACATCATCTTATAAAATTTAATTGATAAATTACGAGGGCTGTCTAGACTTGAAATGAAAGCAGAATACTTAGACGTTGTGGCCTATATAAAATACTGTATCAAGCAAAATTAAATAAAGTTTGCTTGCCATAATTCATATTCATGGTTAACAACGGTAAACGCTGGAAAGTAATGGCCACACAGAATTTTAGAAGATCATCTTTTCGTTATTTGGACCGGGCTTTTCTGGTCAGGTTCGGGCCCGACCTTCGTATTCACACTCTGCCAAATTTTCATCGTAATTTCACTTTTTTTACACGAATATGCAATCGCACAGAGCTCAACTGAGAAAAAGGATAACAGTCAAAAAACGGCATCAAAAATGACTCTGATTCATTTAGTAAATTTAACTTTCAGGCCTAATTCTGGCTTCAAATATATTTTCGGGTCCGGGTTAAAAAATATATGTCCCGTTTTTATATTACAGCTCTGGTTAAACTTGATCCGAAACTGGATCATTAAAAGCGAAGAAGGAAAATTCTGCACTGGCGTGAAACACCTAAAAATACAATAAAACATCGGAATCATCAACAAGGCTATCGTTTTGATGTAGGAGGACTTCCTCGTGTGGTGGCAGGTTTTTCAGTGCATGCTTCTTTTCCATGACCTTTGTTCTACGCAGGGTCTAGCAATTACTTGTTTCTTGTTGGGATGATGATTTTGACACGCTTTTGTTTTCCAACGCATCAATGGAGATAGCTTTATGGTGACTCTACTGCCAAATAAACTAATAGTTAAATAAAAGAGATCCATCGTATTGAGATAGAGATCCATAACAAAATATTACTTTTCAATGCTTATCAGGGGAGATTGCTAAAATTTACTTATTGCAAGTCGTGTATAAGGGTTCAGTATGTAAGTTGCGTTTGTTGCAGTTACATAGCGTTTTTTGCTGAACAGGTGCAATATGTAACTGAGGATGAGATGGTTTCCATTTGGGAAGTTTAACACCATAATTTTACTTGCGTTAGCAAAATATTCATTAATGCTGAGCTGTCACTCGGGTAAGCACTGTAAGCTGTACGCTGTAAAACGTTTTACCTAAACACCCCAAGCCATGTAACAATAAATCCAGTTTTAATTACATAAAAAATGAACGCGAAATAATGATTGGAACCGTATAATTAAGAAAGGCAATTAAACAACTTCATGATTGTATTGCACACGCAATATAAGGTAATAGCTGGAATCAAACCTTTAAACAATACGGGCTACAGGACAACTACAGTTGAGAAAATTAAAGTGCATTAGGGGAATATGTCGCCCATATGGAAATCGAAGGCTTGAAAGTTAGAAATATTTAAGTAAATTCAAAACCCAAGCATGATTATAAACGGCGGTAATGGTAAAATAAACACCTTTAAACACACTATGTTATTATTCTGAACAAAAGTACTCTAGTCATTGGGAACTTGAATGGAACAGAGAACTTTTAAATCTACACCTTCTACAGCGTTGATATTTTGAACAGGATGTCCCGATCATTCTTTTAAGATGAAAATCAACGCTACAGTACATTAATAAAGAAAAGCTTTAATCCAGATATGGCAAACGCTACTGCACAGATAAACAACAAAATTAAAACTCTGCAAATAAAGGGCAAAACAAAAACTTCTAGGCTAAAGGTGAAGAACAAAAGCGATTTCGACAAATCTCAAGCATGGAATGTTAAACTAATGCTATTTAATATTGGAGTTAGCAATATTGCACAAGTGCTTGGACCAAATATTTTGACAATTAATCTCCAATATGTCTTCCACAAACGGAGGCAGATTTAAAACGTCTACTGCCAAGCCAAGAAAAATCAGGAATAGTAAGAACTAGTGTGATCCACGGGCTTGTTTAGAAACACAGATGCACGAATTGCAAACACTAAAATAAATCTTCAAAAACTTCAGAACGATATGCGAAATAAAGAGAGAGATCGAATAGTTGAAAAATACTAATAACAGCCGAGCAATAGTATTAAGCGCTACCAGTTATAACTGGCCCAAAACGTACCATGTCGTGGTTTAAATATCACAAGCGGCAATCTGAAACGTTCACACCATGGGTGGCACTACTGTTGCTATGCATTTAATTTCAACTAGCAAGCTTACGCGCAGCACATCGCTTCGTAAAGCCAATCACCGTTAACATGTACACTTCTAACCAGCTTAATTTCGTTAATGGTTTTGGCTGGCGACCAATTAACAATAAGGTGAACTATTCACCATCGGTACACAGCAGAAAATGGTCGACGGCCATGCAGTAAGGCGAAAACTTGGACGTTTCAAGGAAATATAATTATCAGCACTCACTCATAAAATTGACTGCACGTCAACACGTACTCGGTGTCAAGCGACATCCGCGTCTGCTATGAGAAGCTTAGAATTTGGTATTTGGGCATGCGACTGCTAATGAATGTTACTGCACGGAGCTATATTAAGCATAAGCGTTTCAGATATTGCCCTAATATAAACAGGACCAACTGCACGTGAAACTTGCTAGTTGAATGCATTTAAACAAAATTAAACTATATACGATATCGAATCTTGCATATTTACATATTTTACGAGAACTGAAAAATACCATTACAAAACTTAAAGTATAACGCAATTGCTTTTCCGGCGGACGCGTTTAGACGTACCGTTAAGATAGTTGTAAGTCGCCTTAAGCTCTGCTGGATTCTTTTCTGATTGTTCTGGAATGTTCTCAGTCGTCGGCGAAGGTGGCGCGCTTATTCTATTGGATTCGGCTCGGCGTTGTTTCAAATCGCTCAGAGTTTCACCTTGCTGGTTGTTTGGACCCTTATTGGTGGAGTAATTTTTATCAAAAATCTTCTTTTTCAACCATCCCTTGGACTTCTTAGAGTCGTCAGACTGGTCCGCTGTTGAAGAAAATGAGTGCAAGGGCTCGCCCTGACCTGAGTTTGGTTTCGAGTCAGTGATAGTTTTTAAGGAGTCTCTTTCGTCGCTGGTTCTTGCTTGCGGGGATAAGTCACCATGATCGTCATTCGGTGACTCGTCAGAATACTGAAACAGAGAAAGGACTTAGTCAGCACATTTTCGCTTAAAATATTTAACTGAAAATAAACAAACCGTGCAAATTTCAAACAAGCCACTTGATTTCGGAATAATGTTCATTTGAGTATTAAAAATAAAACAAAAATCCTTGGAAGAATTTTCCTTTGACTTCAGTTTAAGACATGCAGCTACATAGTATTGTGTTTCAAATTCAAAGAAGTGTATATAAAGAAAAGATCTTTCTACATATAAGTTGGTTAAAAAGATTGACACAGGAAATTTATCATCTGTTTCAGGAATAAGCAATGCTTTTTACTGGATTCAAACGGAAGATAGCTTACTGGTAAAAAGGAAAAAAGGTTAAAACAGAAATATATAAAAGTGGAATCCTCAAAGATAAAAAATGACAAAATTCTTTCTCAAATAAACAAATAAGTTAGCCATTGCTAAATAAATCAAATAATTAATACTGTATAATGTACAGCATATATAATGTGCATAGATGGTTGCATAAAATCAACATTGAATGAAAGAAAAAACACAAGTTGATGGTCACAAACCGACTAGAAAAGCCTGCAGAAAATCTGCATTTTCTTACAGGAGTATTCACACGAAACTTCTGGTTGTGAATTTTTTTTTTATAAAAACTGAGAAAATAGTAAACAGAAACAAATGAAAGTTGCAGGCAGAATAGATGACATGCCAGATCTTACCACACGTTAAAAGTTATTTTTCACTTTTATCCCGCTTTTTAAGCGACGGCAGTTTTATGCTGAAGAACTTGAAAGATTTCTTTGCCGTCGACTAGATATTGCAGAAAAATGAAGATATTATCAGAATGGAGAAAACGTTTGACAACAGGCTTAAAATATACAAGTGACATAATGCAACTGATGACATGGGATTATTATCAAATAAGGCAACTGCTGTGTAGTCATTTTCATGATGACAGGCGTTGAAATGATAAACGGTCAAGCGGTTGGATTCTATTTAAATGACGACATAAGCTAGGAAAGGCCTAACAAGCAATTTAGTGAAACTGAACTAGGTCAACACACATTGCTTACGGCTAGGCTGCAGTTTCAATTTTAACTATTCACTTTTTCTACCATTCTTAGAAGTCATTTCTAAATTTGAATATATTGTGGTGCGTGTCATTTAAAAAAGTTAACACTACAGTTTCCCAATCTCCACACAATAATTTTTAGCAGTAACTTTACAAGCCACGTAAATTTCAAGAACATAAACACAAATGCCAACAGCATCCAAGCATGCACTGAATAAAGCGGAGATAAGCTAAAAAGCTCAGTGGCAATGCTTCAAATGATTGGTGGGAACATGCCCACGATATTTATAGAGCAAATGATCATGTGCTGTAAGTGACTAAATAGGAAATTGGTGAAGCATACACTGAAATTCCTATGCGTCACCTGATCGTGAAAAAGCATATCCACTATAGTAACGGCCTTAATTTATACAGAGAACTGCTTGGGCTTTGAGCCAAAGCTGCCACTTTTGTGTTTATTGTGTTCAATTAGGAAACTTCACACACCACCTACGCTTGTCCACTTATATGACATATGGGCTAAACAACTGAGAAAGTGTATGCACAGTTTCAAGTAATAAATGCGTGCGTACAGTTGCACTGCGGTGTGTGCAATTACCGCACAAACATGCTATTTACATATGTAGAGGAATACACAACATGATAAGTTTAGCCTTAAATACAAACAAACTTTCATAATTGTTATGTCGAGTATATTACTTTTTCAGTAAAATGTTGAGTCTAAAGGTACACTTCAGTGCTTTTCGCTGCACTAAAAATCTTGTTGGCGTTTTAAGTAGTTCAACTTTGAAAACAAAATTGACCAAGGCAGCGACTTACTATATCTGTCCCAGTCTCTTGACCCTTTGTCCAATATTGGGCCTCAGATTGAGCTTCAACAGCTGAAATACCTTTTGATTTGTCACGTTTGCTTCTACCCTTGAATGATTGCCTGTAATGTTAAAGGATTTGAGATATAGTACAATAATAGGTTAAACTTAAAATGAATTGCAGAGTTTATATATATTTCATAAAATTAGGGGTTTAAAATTTGTTCTGTATATGGTACATTCCTACACTTGGAATAATAACCTTATGCAAAATAGGGGCAGAAAAATTCAAATCTGTTGATATTTTCAAAAATTTTAGGATAATTCTGAGAATTTGATTTATCTGACCTATATTCCGAAACAGAGGATTTGCCAGTCTTACAAATAATTAATCAATGAATAGTACAATGAACTTGACCAATATGTTTAACTATATACCAACTCCAGAAAGGTACTGGTTAACTAGTACATAAACAAAAAGTTTGCTTATAATTAAAAAAATTTTACCCTCGGTGGTTTGATTGTCTGCTGCCTGTACTACGTCCATTTAGCTTCGGAAAATTTCTTAGCAATTTATTTTTTCGGTCCTTCTGTGACTTTAGGAGTTTTTGGAGAACAACTTTTATTTCCTCATCTTCGGTTACATCTAAATACAAAGAAAAACAACTAAATGTTTTAAGTTTTAAATTTTTAACTTCATGAAATCCATGGAGTGAGATGATTAGGGAAAGTTTGGACATTGGATACACATCGATATTAAACAGCTGGAATTTTCAATTTAGATGATCACAAAGATTGTTTACAACGTTAAACATCGATGAAATTACGTGTATCATAAATACAAGGTACTTTCCAACTGTTGCAACAAAAGCACTCATGCAATGCATAAATGGCAGCCAAATTGTATGTATGCAAATTCCTATGGTTGGTAAACAAAATTTACAAGTATCACACAAACCAGATAACATTACAGGAACATAAAGAATGGATAATATGTCAAAATGTATACATATAAGTTTACCAAATGTAAGTAAGATGTTAAAATAAATTAATACATAAATGACATGGTCTTAAACTGATCCTACAAGCAACGTCAGGAGTACTGCTAGATGGAGTTAGTAATTCTTTACATAATTTATGATGCAAACAGGTACAGAGTGCAGTGACCTGGATAAAATGAGCATTTGTGCAATGGGGCAAAACCAAAAGCTAATCTGACTAAAACTCACCCACAGGAAGTTCTCCCAGACTGTTCTTAATAGAGGGATCAGCACTGTTTTCTATTCCTAAAATCTGCACAATCTCCAACTGGAAAAAGTTGTCAATATTATCAAACGAGTTAAAGGACCAGCACTATGACCAGGAAAAATAATCATAATTAACTTGCCTTGTTTTTGTATTAAGTATATATGTGTTAAGTAGCACTGCATACAAATTAAAATGTTGCGTATGTTGTATTGTAGACAGTAGTAGTAATTTGTGTTGTGTTGCATTGTTGTAATTCTCATCCAGTGCATAGTTTTAGCGTAAAAGAAAACTCTAACCTGGCACCAACAAGCTGCTGCATGAAGAGGTGTCCAACCATCATTGTCTTGTGCATTAATCATGTTTGTTGTTCGTTGAAGGAAAAAACGAGTCAGATCGACGTAACCATTGGCAGCAGCAAGATGAAGCTATAAACAAAAAGTTATATATGATGACAAAAATTAAAATACCTGTATAACTTATTAACCTGCCAATTCTTTGCGTGTGGAAACCTCCATATAACATGCAGTAAATATCTGAAGTCAACCCAAGATTTAATGCATGGTTCATAATGTACATATAAATGGGACAATTTCTGCAAGGGGAAGTTTAAGCAGGAAAAATCTAATAAGCAAAAAGTTTTATGCAAACAAATTCGCTCATAAATCAACCACAAAGAAATAAAAAGGCATGTGAAAATACAGCAAATGCTAGAATAAACACCCTATTGGCAAACACAGCTGGACATCAACAAACTACTTTTAACCTGAAATAGCCAATAAGCTACAAATACCTCCTGTAAGAAGGTAGTAAAAAGGAACATAACTGGTACGAAATACCATTTCATATGATACTGCAAATTTTTCAAGACAAGGACTTGTTTTAAAACCAAACTTCACTGAGCGAAAACCCGAGTTAACTGTTTTCAGTTAAAAAACAACAGAATTGGACTTAACTGTATTCTTGAACAAACCCACATAGTTTCATATATACTTGTTGCAGTTAAAACCGACAAGCTTGTGCATGTGCATGTAAACTAACCAACAAAGAAGAAAATTGTCTTTACATTGAGTGAACAAGATACTAGGGTATACGCTTTAACTTTTTGGAAAAAGTTTTTCATAGTTTTTTATTAAAAAGTAGTGTATATGACAAACTTGGTTATAGGGCAGAAATTCCAAGGACTAAAGTTAAGGTATATGCAATCAATAATGAATCATTACCAATGTGTAGTCTATGCAGTTTTTATAGTCACGAAACAAGAGCTTGGAACAATAAGATTGACTTCAAATACACAAAATGTTTTGTGCCTTGTGCTTGCGTTCATTGCAAGACCACACAAATCAATAAATTACCAGAATATAATCCAACAATTTACAATAGCCACAAGCAAAAATGAAGCCACCAAAAACATTCTCAGACAGCTTATAAGGAAGGAGTAACACAAAGGAAAAAACAGTTAGAACTAGACAGATGTCTAGAATAAAAAGTCTTGGGCCAAGTATTCTCTGCTTTCTAGCCGGATTGTTATGAGAAATATTATGTAACACATCCATTCTGTGTGTCTGACTGTAGCCATATGATTATTTAAGGCGTAAACTGTGATATACGAGTACTGTACATATCACTTGGTGAAACATACAAAAGTACAAAGTAGAAAGATTTATAAAACGCAGCAATGTAATGTCTTCACTTTATGACATGTCATAAAACCCAAACTTGACCCTAAAACCATATTGTTTTGTTGACCTTTGGCAGCAGCAATGCGAGCGATGCAATACAGTCGAAGACACAATATACATTTAATTAAATCAAGTATGAGCTCTAAAATGTTCAATCAATCAACCATTTAGTCCAAAAGCGCGATGGGGACAAAAAATTAAACCAGTTGCTACCAGCACGGGAAAAAGTGACAAAGCCGAAAAGGCTTAAATGTGCTCAAAACTAATTAAGGTAATAATTGCTGGTAACAACTAGCATGGCCACTAAACCCATTTAGAGTTAGAACTAAAAATTGCTATGGTACTTGTACCTTTTTCATTATCATAAGTAAACAACTAAACATGCCTTAGATATGACTTTTCAAACTGACTGATATTGAGAAGTTCAAACATTTTCAACTCTCTTTAAAATTAACAACCAGCCGTGAAATAAATTTCAATCTTTAAAACAGAAACCGAAATCAACTATATACTAGGGATGTGCCAAATCGAACACGAATCCGAATATTACCCACGAATATTGACTTTTTTGCTATTCTCATAAATCCGAATCTTAACTGCGTATTCGGGTTGAATAATCCATCACTGCATTTGTATTGTATTGGATTCAAAGAATGAATGTTATGTAACGAGATGTGAGTTTATTTATTACCAAGTTCAAGTGAAAATAAAAAAACATTTGAGCTGAAAGATTTATTTACCAGGTAAAAGGTTGCAATAGTTTTGTTGAATATTTACTCGATCTAAGGACGACAATACCTTAACTTTATGGGTTCGGATTTGATTCGGAATTGCATGAATATTAAAATCTATTACTCGTATTCTCACGAATCCGAATCTTTTTCAATTTGGAACATCCCTAGTATATACTTAACAAAGTGCAGTTGATTTGATATGCAATAAACAAAATAACCATAAAAAATACAACAACTTACAGTAGTTGCACCAACACTGTCCCTCGTAGTGATGTCTCCGCGATTGTCTAAAATTTGTTTTAAATCATTTATTATTTGTTTCTCTCTCGCCGTCCTTGCAATGTTAATTTGTTCTTGGGTGATTCCTGCAATTAAAGAAGAAAAATTGGGAATTTGAGAACTGTGGAAATTTTCGCTTTATAATAGGGTTTATATGTACTGGTGTAAAGATACTGTTGCTATCGGCCTTAGGTAATAACATGTAAGAGTGATAATAAACACGATAGTACGACACAGATATAAGCTATGCAAATTTACAATGCACTTGTTCAAACAGTGACACTGATTCAAACATGTGCCGATACATCGAGGAAAAAACTGGTAGTTGACTAGTGATAGCATAGAAAGTACCATAGCAACTAATACAGTTATAAAGAGAACGGAAAAGATATTAACCTACACATATATGAGAACCAGGCTAAAATACTGTTTATGTGCACAGATAATCACATAAAAATGTACTTCATTCCGAAGAAATTTCTCATCTATTCCAATAGTTAACAAGAAGCTATCAAAATAGCGTCATTAGCTTTACAGGGTAGTCTAATTACTAGATTTCATATCACAAAAATTTGCTACAATTTCATATACTGTATATTACTTTTAGGTAGTTTAAAACGTAGGCCATATTAAATGTCAGACGAAAAGGATTTCCCAGCATAAACAATATATAACAGCAGTAACACGCAAACCAGCATTTGGGCTTTTTATATGCAATGTTAGAATCAACCTTTGGTTATACCAAGTACCCTTAAAGCGACGTAATGCCCGTAATACAATACATACACAAGTCAGTAGTCCACATAAGCGGAACTGTAACCTGAATGAACGTCACTTTAAGAAAACAACAATTGGTGAGGTGGAAATCTAGGAAGAACCAAGAATGAATCATGTCTTTTGGCCATCCAGGCAATGGAACCATAACTCTACGAGACTACCATTATGTTATTTTATCAACAGTGGGCAATCTAGTTTTGTTTGCAATTGGCATTGTAGCCCTTGAATTTAATCAACACATGGCAATAACAACCACATATGTTACAACCACAACCACAGCAATGTTACTAAACCATTGACTTTAGCTATAAATACGCCAGCATGAATTATTAAAATATCATTTATTGCTCAAGCATTGGAACATCAGTGTATCTTTGAGGCTTTTGTGTAGAAGGAAATGATAAGAAAACTACATACGTATAGAGACATATTTGTATGCATTTTATGGTAAACAGCAATTGATTCTAGTGTCACTTACTTAGAGGTGATGTGATTAACCTCTGTTTATTTTTGTGCTATTTAGTTGTTTCTCTCATGCAGTCTGGGTATTGTTATATATTGCTATTCCCCAAACCTATACCACTCATACACTATGTAGAACAGACAACTAGATTGTCCAAAACTACAAAAATGTTTCTTTCCTTGACAGACACAAAGACATGTAAACAAAAATTAGGGTTTTACTTTTAATTTCTGATCCATTTTTCCTGTAACTTTTTGTTGGTTGCTAACAAAAGTCACAGGCTATGTAATAACCTATTATGTAGAAAAATGCTGAAATTAAAGAAAAGCTTCAAAGCAATTGTAATCCAGGGTCAGGCCCAACTCACAACGAAGTTGAAAGAATTGGATTCAAATCAGTTCACTTTGATGCTTTTAACTGTTACAATCCATTTAAGAAATCAAGGCAAATACAGAAAAAAAAAGATTAAAACCCAAAATAGAAAGTACTTTGTATTATAATCCGAAAACTGTTACAATCCATTTAAGAAATCAAGGCAAATATAGAAAAAAAAAATTAAAACCCAAAATAGAAAGTACATTGTATTATAATCCAAAAACTGTTACAATCCATTTAAGAAATCAAGGCAAATACAGAAAAAGAAAAATTAAAACCCAAAATAGAAAGTACATTGTATTATAATCCAAAAACCCTTTGCTGATGTAGCAAGTTCAATACGGTTTTAAGTGGTACTATGTGCTGATCATAATAATCACATAAAAACTGGCTGAATAGATATGTAAAACATCTAAAACAACTAACCATGTTTGGCCATGGCTTGCTCGATAAATTCCAACACGTCATCTTCTTCGCTGATGTCGTAAGGCATGTTGTGATCAGCATTCAAAGCAAGTAAATCAGCACCACTAAAAAACAATTAGCAATTACACAATAAAAACAGTATCCACAAATATGAGCGTGTGTTAAGCCTTCAGGAAATCTTACTGTTTCACCAGGATCTCTGCAATATTTGTATGCCCGCAGGTGCAAGCTGCATGCAGTGGGGTCCACATTTCACTGTCAACTGCATTCACGTCAGCCTTGTTTTCCAAGAGAAGCTCAACAATATCTTCAAAGTTGTCAATGCAGGCCTGATCGAAGATTCATTTTAAAGTGAAAGCAGAAAAAATTTCAAAGAGAAAATCAGCTGGACGGTGAAAACAAATAAATACTTGATAAACTTACGTGTGACAATTTAATAACTGTTAAACTTTCTGAAAGGAGTATTTATAACATTAAACTGTCTACTTAAAATTTGGGGCTATGATTTTAGAAATATATATATATAGAGAGAGAGAAAGAGAGATTTTAAAGAAAAAAACATGATATATATCTATGATCCAACATATCTATGATAGAGGTTTTAAAACTCCTTTATTTAATCACAGATGCCACATTTCTAGTTTTGGCTTTACACAACCAACACATAATATTAAGAATCACATGTCTTGAAATTACATACTTTTATCTATCAAGTTAAAGAAAAAACAAACAATTTAACACTCAACAAGTAAACCTATACCGAAAAGCTTTCTATTCATACACGAATACCTGTGTATGAGGATATGTGCTGGCTTATTTACAGAAACAAATTTGAACAAGTGAAAATTTAACCTGGTGCAAAGCAGTTAATCCGTCTTCATTCGCCTCATTTGGATTTACTTCATGTTTTAGCAAAACTTGCACTAGAAACCAAAATCAAGATGAAATAATTAAATATTATTATCATAATTCTTGTAGAAATTCATTTTTACCTGTTTGGTTCATTTGTGACATTACATTATACATATAATACCCTGTTTAAATTTACACTATTCATAAATGCGTGACGACAGATCCTATTTAAGTCAGGATTGTGAGTGTTCGTAATATTGCATGAAACGTTTTCACTGTTTATGTTTATCAAATGTTTGCTGTTTAGTGTTTAATTGCATTCTTCAACCATACACAGTTACACACATAGATTTACAAATTTATAACGAGTTAATGCAAAAGTATGACAGGAAAGCAAAACAGGAACAGTAACTTGTACCCATGAGAGCCAGAGTAATAGAAAGTGAAAAACAGAGAAGTTCATATATGTTTATGTTTTACCTTCTTCGTAATCATTCCTGGCTGCTGCTTCCAACAGAGTTATACAGTCACCAAATTTTACAGTTTTGGAACTGTTGTCATTTAGTTTGTCTTTTGTCATTCTGTTATTGTTGCTTGCTAACCGTCGTTCGTACTCATTCCACTGCATGATTTGTTCTGTTCGTCTTTTCTGAGCATAATTCAACCTAAACAAATAAAAAATATGAGCATTTACCTATTACCAAGAGCTGTCTAAAATGAAATACAGTGTAACAAGGAAATGCAGCAAAACTTACACCTACACAACTACACAATAATCTTGCACTGTACCAACTTCACTGCAAACTAACAGTGCAAATTGCTGTTACACTGTACAGTATTATAACATAATTTATAGAATTTCACCACACGCAAAACAGAAACATTATCCCATTTATAAATCAAGCGGATATGGGCCAATACAAACCAAAACAGATTTGTGCGAACACAAGTAGAATTTTGCTTAAAAAAATTAATCAAACTTGTAGGAAATGATGATCATTATGGTTGGGACAATGTTATTTTAGAGTAAAGAACATTTACCAGACAACTTTACACATTTAGTGAAGATACAGAAATTTAACACGATCAACACTTCCTCGTAATAAAAATTTTTGAAAACAAAGCAACGTTCTAGCAATTCTTCCATCATGGTGTACACCTAATTAGAGAAAATTTTAGAGGTGCGCTGAACTGCCAGGTTTATGCGAATCCTAATATCTTGTTTCCGATGAACCCGAAATTATTTGTATCCATTTGCCGTGGCTCAATTTTAGTGTCAGTTGAACACGCCTTTAACACCAATACATACCATTCATATAGCTTGTCTTTGCAAAATTGTTTTAATAAGTTTATCATTACACACTTAATCCTTACAAGCAGTATAAAACACTTAGCAATCATTTGGATATCTCAAGCACCTTTTATTTTAATTTTTCTCTTTGCCTGGGTGCATCACCAGCTTCGTTTGTTATGATTAACATAACAACTTTTTCCCTGATAGAAAGCCTGTTTGTCTGCTAATAACTTGGCTAACGATACTAAATATTTTTCTGAAGAAATTTTTCACGGCTTATAATAATGCGTACCTGGTCAAATATTAATTTTAAAATAATTTCCACGAGTAAAGCAACAGACTCACTCAATGCTGCTCCAATTGTTTTGGAAAAAACTGTCCTTAAAAAACATGACCAGATTGTTAAGTTGTTGAAATGAAACACAACAGTAAGCAAGGCAACATTCTTATATCACATCATAGGAATGCAGCAAGTTAATCTTGTTTTATTTAGCTAAAGTGCCAAAGCTAAAGTGCTTTTCTGGTATCAGTGCAGAGCGAATGCAATTAAGTTTGTTAAATGAAATAAAATTTGTTGAATTTTTTTTCATTTTTGGACCAAGTTATGACCAAATAATATTCAGTATCGTTGCAAACAATACGTCACCGAAATATAATTGAGCTTATATCAAAACCTGAAGAAGCAACCCCAAGCTTTTGTTTATATAAATAATTAACTTTTGAGATGGTATTGTATTCTCTTTTGTTATATCGTTGAGGTTAACACAGTTCTGCCAGCCAAAATCAAATCTTCGATACTAACAGTATTGTGACCAGTGTTTTTTTTAAGGTGTTTTGGGGGACCGAGCTTTTGTTTATATAAATAATTAACTTTTGAGATGGTATTGTATTCTCTTTTGTTATATCGTTGAGGTTAACACAGTTCTGCCAGCCAAAATCAAATCTTCGATACTAACAGTATTGTGACCAGTGTTTTTTTTAAGGTGTTTTGGGGGACCGAAACGGTCCCCCAAATTTCTCCAGCGGTTTCCCAAAATTTGGACTTGCAAGACTGGACAAGCAAATATGGCTATTTTTTGGTATTTAAATGAAACACTTGCGGCCTCTTAAAACTACTTAGCGGTCACCCAAACCAAACGTTAAAAAAAAACCTGATTGTGACTAAACCAAACATAACTAAAGAGTGAAACAAACTTAATGATGCGTTTTTGCTTTACTGCAAGTGTACGTAACAACAACATTAAATGGGTGTATAATAAAACGAACATTTTGCTCTGATTTAATAAAAGCAAGAAAATCATGGATCGATTAACGCGATTTGAACTTAGTTTGACGTAAAAACTTCCCCTGATGGAGCTGAAACTTTGTAAACATTCATACAATAAATTCGTAGACAAACAGTACACATTATTATTGATACGTTACATTATTGATTTATTAATATTCACCGAATATATTCGAGTGGCACATCCTTAAAATATATTGATGAAAATTTATGGCTTGGTGCTAATATGAATAGAGTTGGGACTCTATCATATCGAAAAACATAATATCTGTGTTCACGGAAACCTGAAAAAATTTCCTCTTATAAAATCCCTAATATGAATAGCAACATGTGCAAGGATGATTGCTTTTCATATAAACAGTATTTCACTTATTATATGAACAAAATAATTTCATACAGAATGTATATGCCTCTACGAATAGTTAGCTTGTATGAATTTGTAACTAAATAAATTTAAACTTTATAAATAAAAAAAAATTATTCAATTTTACCTGTCTTCAGTGCTCATATTGTTAACCATAGCAAGTTCATTAATGAGTGTCTCATGGCTAACCATGTTAAGCTTTGTTAATCCAAAACTTCTTATGCAAACAGCAGATTAAAAGCAATATTCAGACCAACTATTTTAATTTTTAAGTAATATCCAAATGTATAATATTCATGGTGCCTTTACTACATGTTCTTTTCCTTAAATATAAAATATAGACCTAATATTGCTATTGCTTAGAAGTTATATCTTAGATATAGGGTTGGATTATCCGGATAACGGTTAACCGGTTAACCGATTAACCGCAGTTTTTTTTTCTATCTGATATCCGGATATAATTCTGCCGGTTAACCGGCTAAAAGAGTATCGTTGCTAATGCGTTTTACACTTTTAGTAAGTTTGAACATTCTTTGTTACGTAGAGGCTGACTTCCGCTGAGCGCAATTAAACCTTTGTTCACACTTCCATTGTCTTATACTTTCAACTACGGTACTCGTAAAATGCACGAGTGAAATTTACTATCACGTCACAAAGAAAGCATAATGAATGATTCTTTTAATAGAAGACTGCATTCTCATGGCAAGGTAAAGTCTGTGAAGTGTCAGTTGAAAAGCTTTGACTACAACCTAGTTTGAAGTGACTAAATTTAAGAGATGAAATTTAAACGTTTCAAAAGTGATAATCCAGTTTGGGGCTACTTTCTACGATGGCGTTGCGTTGGCGTGGCGCGAAGGAGGGCGTTGCAGAAGCAGTGAACATTAAATTTGCGTGATTTTTCTCGTATTCGCTCGTACTGCGCGTGTACGTAGATCTACAATAAAACTGAGTAATGATTTTACAATCCATTTTTCATGCAAACCTCGTGAAATCGATTGTCTTACTTAGCAGTTATTATCCGGTTAACCGGTTAGATAAATTCCAAATATACGGATATATCCGTTATCCGGATAGTAAAAATTATTGATATCCGAACTAACCCTACTTAGATACATTATATTACATGTATGTACATTTTTATTGTCAAATTTAATTTAAACCTTAAACTGATTTAAACTTACACCAAGTTGCAACTGATAGCTACGGTATATAAGACATAGGCCTACAAACGATAGAGTATGTTGAACTGTAGATGGTATATGAACTGTAGATGGTATATGTATATAAAGAATTTTAAACCAAGGGAGAACAAAAATTTACGGAACGAAGGCCATTTGATTTTCTGTAGTGAATTATTAAAACTGCAATATTTGCAATTTCTGTTGCTACAATCATAAACTAAACAGAATTTTTTTTCTTTGCAAGATGATAAAAATTTGCAACATATATATTTATTTTATAATACCTTTATAGATTCTTTTCTGGGGTAGGCTACAGAGTATTTTATTTTAACTTTAAGGTTCTATTTCTTGATTTACATCACCATTTCTGTCTGTATGATTCATCGAATATCTTTAACGAATACAAAAACTGAAGTAACATCGTTTTACAATACAATACCTAACTTTCCAAAATTTCAGAAGTTTCATGTTACCCATACAAACAAAAACATTAACTTTTTACTAGATGTAGAAATGGCAAGAACAAGCTAGGACAAGAATCTCTAATTGTACGCACCACTAACCAGCCAGATCAAGAAATAGTTATAATAAATAGCCAATAAAATAGCTTAGCAAATGAAATAATAGTCTTATTCAGCATTTATGAGAAAATACCAAATCAGCAGAAAACATTTAACCAGATGCCACCACTTTCAAACAAGGTATAAAATATGGTTTCCAAAAGAGGAAATAATAACTTTAGCATAATTAATTAACCCATTTATGAAGATATAGCTATATCTGAGCTTCCTCTTTCACCTTTTCCAAAGATGCACAAAATCCAACTTTATAATTATAGAGTCTAATCTTCTTTAAACTTAAACCCTATTTTTGTGCCTCACTTATAAACAGAGTAGCTGCAAGTTTCAACTCAATAGTACCGAATGAGAAGATTATATATACATATCTTACATAAATAGTTTTCCGCACGTAATTTCTACCCAATGAAACCAATTACAACATAATTCTATTTAAATTTAGTTTGCTGCAACTTGAAGAAATAAGTTACAGCTGAAAAAGAAGCTGAAGTAAGAAGTTATAAGAATGGAACAGTACATTAAAATATAAAAGTTTCTAGCTAAACATGAAGAGACATGTTGACCAACAAGTGCCGGCTACGAGTTTTCTCGTGAAGAAAAAGCAACCTTTGCTGTAATTCCAACCACTTGTTTTTTTTAACTGCACAAAATCATGCATGTGTAAATTATAATCTCTTGACTGAAAATTTACTTCTTAAACATAAGTAAGGTGCCTTTATTTTTCTCTTATAAAACAATTCATTAAACCTTTTTAAAGTATCCAAGCATACAGAAAGGTTGTTTTTCCTTGCAAAGGCATTAAAAGATATCCTGTCTTTGCCAAGCGGCTTGTTTTTTGTACATTTTCTGCATTGCCTGTTGGTTTCTACTTTTCTAGAGACATACATATCTTTTAGATAATTGCATGTTTCAAAGTATTCATAAAACAGACTGTGGAATAAGAAAAAGCTAATGCATGATACATATAACAATAGTGGATAAGATCAGTACCTGACAAATGAAAATAATTTGAGAAAAAAAAATTTGGCATTGGCTATCGTACTTTTATAATGAGACGCCAAATAAGAGTAAAGTCGCCAATTTTTTTTTTACAAAATGAAGAGTGTGACTTTTAGGAATGACTTGGAGCATTTCTTCTTATCGGATAAGCCCACTATATAAATCTTATTATCATTATTATTATTATTATTATGACAGTATTATGGCCATGGATTCTGTTGCAAAAATTTCACAAGAGAACGCGTTCTTCCCGCAGGCCAAACAACTCCAAAATGGTTTTATTAGGAAAGCGGATAGGCATAGGCTAGTGGAAAGTGTAGCATAGTTGCATGCTCATAACTCGTCAACGTCATAATTTGGAGGTCAAAATTTTCTTATTCACACCAACTTCCAACAAACAAATAACGCAAAAATTGTTGTTTTAATTCTTATGAAAAACATAACCAAAAAAATTGAAGCTATAGGCCTATATACCGGTAGTGCATGCAGTCATGCCCAAATTTGAGTCTTTCTGTCTTTGCGAACTCAATATCTTGTTGAAAATTGCCTAAAATTTTTCTGTTGCGATGTTGGTGGATTTGGGAGAAAATGAAAACTGCTGGATATTAGATCATACTTCACTGCCATCAAACAATTTGATCAGTCTCAAAGCGGTCCATTTGATTCCTATTCGGTCTCTATCCGATCTCGATCGGTCTCAAATCCATCCCTATTCGGTCCCATTCGGTATTTAGTGCTACCGAAAATGACAAGTGCAGTGCGCAAAAATGTTCAGACGCAATGGAAGTGTGCAATTACATTTATAAAAACATTTTGACTTATTTAATCTTCAAATCAATTTTCAACAAAGCAACATTTAATTCATTGGCACACATTACTGTCAAGGACGATCTACGGATTGCGTCGTGCCCAGCTTTTAACTGGTGCCCGAGTAGTAAAACTGAACGAGCAAATCAACCCTACCTTTCTACTGGCCAACCTGAAATCGGATAAGTGCAAACTGCAGAGTTGAGTTATAGGCTAACTCTCTACTGCCTTATTAGGAGTTAGGCTTAGTTATGATTTTTGATACTTTACTGAATATGGAGGCTGGAGTCAAAACTATTAAAGTATAGTTTGGTGATCAAGAAACTGAAACAAATACTTTCGAATAACTAACATTCTTCATTTCACCTTCATAGGTTTATGACTACAGCACGACGGCTACTAATAGGGTACAAGCAGCAATCAGCGATGCTGTAGCGTTCGTCACTCTGTCCGCTAGATCGCAGCAGGCTACCACGATTATTTGCCAAAAAATCCATTGTCTTTTTTCTCGACTTCACCCTTTGCATTTCGAGCCAATAGTCTTTTTATGAGACAAGAAGGCGCACAGACGCTGTTTTAAAATGTCTCTTCGCGTCAAATTGTGTATGTTCTTCGGCACATGTTTATTTAATAATAAAAGAATATTAAACTTCTTCCATGGACTCCTGTTTTGTCGTGGTAGAGGAGCTTAAATGTGTCGATGAACTTCAAGCTATACTGGAGAAAAAAGGGGCTATTCATACAAGGTCAGGTCGAAAGTAAGAGGTCAAACTAAGCGAAATTTTGCCCCACGAGTCACCCGGAAACGGAAACCCACCAATGCGTTCGCTACGTGTTTGGTGAGGCGACTGGGGACAGCGCAGAGTACCTAGACTTTTGGAGATTCTACTCGTATTCGCTCACGACTCTGTCAAAGGCTAACAGTTGGAAAGTGAAATGTCCTTTCTGAGAAGAAAGGAGCAAAAACTATTTGAAGAAGCCAAACGGTATCGCTTATATATTGTAGGGATTTCTTAAACAAAGCGCCGTATCTCTGGAACTGTTCAGCTGGCTGACGGGCGGAAAATCTTATACTCTGGCGTCAATCCAACAATCTCCGTCCACGTGGGTGTGGGAAAACTCACAAGTTCCTGACTGGCAGACTGTGTAGATGAATGAATTCCATTAGGAGGTCGAGTGTACATTTTAAAGCTTAAGTTAGAGAGATTAACAACTGGGTGTTATCATCCCAATACACAAAAAGGAGTGTTCTAATGATTGGGGATTTCTGTGCTTAGTCTACCTGGTAAGGTATACGCCAAATGGCTTGGAAAAACGATACCGTGAAATTGTTGAATCTCAACCTGAGGACACACAGTGTGGTTTTCGTCCCGGTCGGAGCACAACGGATCAAATTTTCACTCCTAAGCAAATTTCTAAAAGTCTTGGGAATACGTAAAAGGTGTCTACGCCTGCTTTGTTGATCCTGAAAGAGCATATGATCGAGTTTCTCGAGATAAGCTCTGGAGAGTGCTGAAGAAGTGCGGTATTGATGTTAGCTTACTATATAGTAGCCATTAAATCAATGTACAATTACCTTAAGATTTGTGTCTGTTTAAACTGGGTTAAGTCAAAACTTTTCACTGTGGATGTGTGTGCTTTCACTTCTTCAGTTCATAGTTTACATGAACTGGATAGACAGGCACAGCCTTGGCGAAGAGTGTGTCCAGGTTAGAAGCAGTAGGATCCGTCATTTGCTGTTTAGAGATGACCTGGTTCTTACGGCTTATTCCGAACCTGATCTTCATCATGCACTCGATCGTTTAGCAACTGCTTGCGATGACTCCAGGATGAAAATAAGCATAACGAAAAAAATGTTATGAAATATTATGAGTTTTATAGAGTTATACAATGCTAATAGTCATACGTTTGAGAATTTTATAATTACCAACGCTTGCAAACAACTATATAAGACACTTCTTATCGGCGTCGTTTTTATATCGTTCTTGGCAGTAAACCATTTAACTAACATTATTTATTATATGATTTCGATACTAATGACGTCAGTTGAGCCCAACAGGGCGAACACGTTTCCAGTATTCGTGTTGTCAATTTGCTGTTTAATTACTCCATGGATGACATCAATGGTCGCCGTCAAACCGGTTACAATTAGCATGAGACGATACCGGTGTATACTGTTTTGATGTGAGCGGAAATGATCTACGATTGTAGTAACTGATAAGTGATAACCATATCCTTCTCTGCTCGGTAGTCGAGCGTGCCCGACTCCTAAGTATGTGACCCGTGTTTGATTATGAACTCAGTTACGGTACCGTTGAAATACGCTTGACCAAAGAATGAACGACGCTTGTTTCTGTTCAGCAATATAAAATATAAGCAATATAAAGAATAAAAAATATGTATCTATCTACACTTACGCAAAAGACAAGCTTCTAATCGGGTCTCGAGTGGTGAGGAATCATCTCTGAGTTTAAGGCATGCAAAGACTTTCTTCAGTCCAATGATAAAGATTGCGATACTACACCACATTTGGTGGGCTATAGTTACGCAAACCGGATTCTGGGTTAAACTGCGATGTAAACTGAGTAATGCAATATTGACATTTGTTTTGTGCTATTTTTAAGCGAGGCCAGTATCAGTAGGTTATTTTGGCATTACGAAGAAATGGGCGTATACGAAGCCAACCAAGACTGCATTCTTTTTGTGTTGTACATATGGATTGATAGTTTTGAAAGTTGATGTGCAATTTTCTTAATATTCATTAAAGAATACAAGTAATTTCAGTCAAATCAAACTTATTAAAGCTAAAAAATCCACAAATACCGTAACTTTTTTAAGTATACCACGCTTTGTTGCATGTCGTAGGGTAGCAATGTATCATCATATATGTTGGCATCTATGTTTAATTTTACCCTATAATACTTTCATTTTACATTGCGGCTAAACACTGTAATGCGGTAGCCTACAAGTCCACACTGGCTGACTAGCTTAGCAGATGGCTTAACTTAGTAACTTACAAGTAACCTACTTATAATGCCAACAAATACAGTTAAGCCAGCTGAAAAGTTTGGTGTATTGGTCCAGTTTCATATTTGCAATCTTGTATTAAGGTACTTTACTAAGGACTCCTTATGTGTCATCACGCTAATACATATGACCTCAAGTTTTATCAGAGCAAATATTCTAAACTTGTGTTGTTGATATTTGTTCTGGTCTTATTGTGGGTTGTGATAGGCCTACTACATTATGTTGAAAAATTGTTTGCTTATGTATGTAATTGTTACTTACTCGTAGCTAACAGTAAAAATTGTATGTTTGAACCTAATTTTTTCAATTTCATCATAACCCAACTTGAATTCATTACCCATCAGCAATAATACAAAGCATCATAAACCTTTAATGTTCAATGTGTCTTCTAATCTTAATTCAACTTCAATTTACTCGTAAACAGTTAAAGTCAAGTTTTAACTTACTGAATTTCTGAAAACAACAAACATTACCGGTACTTAATGTATGTGAAATAAATCTTTTCCAATGCCTATATTTTACCGAAATTAGACCAAACTATTCACTGCAAAGACACAGAGGAAAGTTGTTAAGACAAATTGCAGCCTATTCTAGATTAAAACAGATGTTTGTGTACTGGAGTGTTCTATTTTGTAAAGACACTTATACTTAAAGAGATTGGCAACCATTCTTCTAAAGTAACAGCATATTTTAACAACAAACCCATTTACCTTATTCAAATAGTCATTAAACTATTTAATAAAGTTACTGCTTTGTATCTACAAATGTGATGCTTTGTTTTCTCGGAATTGCATCCAGGCGAAATTTCTATCCATTTGCATTTCAATAACATTTTAAATGATAATCAGGCTTATAACGTAGTAATCAAAAGTAAGCCAAAAAGATTAGAAGAGTTCACACTCAATAAATTAGGTCCATAAGCACAGTGTTGTAGCCATCAGATTGCTTACAAAACTAAAGATTCCATATGGAAGAAAATTTGGTTGTGTGCATAATCTATGAATATTCTATAATAAATTACACGTTCGATGGAAAGAGTGCATGGCAATAATGTGGAATGACATGTTTATAGTACCAGATCAAGAGAGGGAACTCTACTCTCAGTAGAAGCATAAGCATCTTAATGCAAACTGTGTGAAGAGTTAATGTATGCTTTAAAAGTCATACAACCCTTTCTTTTTATTCTAGCAGTATTTTATTTGCTTATGCAGCAGCTGCCCAAGAACATAATACATATTAGGTTGGTATTTTATTTAAGGTTTGGTATTGTATTGTGTATGCGCATTTAGATGATTAAAATGGAGATAAATAGTCTACACGCTAACATGGAATTAAGTGAGGATGTCACAAACATGCTAGATAAACAGAACACAGATCTGTATCAAAGCATGCAGAAAATACGAAAAGAAAACCTTAAACTTCACAGACTTGCATATGCTCACAAATGGAGTCACAGAATTATGGAGAGCAATACTTCTGCTACTGAGTATTTGACAGGCTGTCCTACGTACCAGATATTTTTGTGGCTACTCCGATTTTTAGAAAAGCATGTGAAATCCCAAGGCTACAACTCCATGGCAGATCAACTTCTGATTATGTTTATGAAGGCCAAACTTAATGTACCAAATGTATTTCTTAGTGTTCTATTCAAGAATGTAAACATTGATGCAGTTGTTGAAAGCTGGATGAAAGGTTTTTCCGCGGTATATCCTAAACTGATTATGTACCCAGCAAATAAACTTAAAGAAGATGAATTTGTAATGAATATTATAGAGTTGGCTCATCAGTTATGTGTTGCTGTTGTGTTTACAATCAATGGATCTATTTGTTGCGTGACAGAGGCACAACTATGTGATTCCAAAACATCCATGGATAATTGTAACTTTGCCAACAACCTTATCCCAGGCAATATTGTGTACGATGTCAAAAATGGAAAATGCTATCAGGCACATAAAGCTTCTGGTGGTGGCGTAAAGCTTATATGTAACACAAAGCAAAACATAATGCGACTTAGTAAAGCTAGATCTGCTATAAACAATACTATGGAACGATTGTGTTCATTTGGGATTTTCAGGCTGCAGACCATCGATGAATTACGGTTTGTAAACATTATTATCAAGATAGCTGCAATTGTTGCCAACTTTCATCCGGCGAAAGTGGTTTATTCTTAGTTTTAAACCCATGCATGTATGTATGAAATTTTGTAAAATAAAATTTGTTTTTATTCTGTTTCATATGATACTTCTGTGCAGAAATGCAAACAATGTTTGATAAATAAGAGTTTTTATTCGGGCTGAAATTCAATAAATCTTTCATGCTTTGCAAGGCACACAGTAAGATATGTAGAACAACATGAAATCACAATCAGTTTTACAAACCTATTCTATGATGTAGTGTTGTTGATGCAGAAAATAGGGAATATCTACTTTTTGCAAAAGAAGTGCAACTATGAAAAATGGAAAACCATCATGTTGACGAAAGCATGTTCGTATAAATCTCAGCGCCATAAGCTAACAAAAGAAATGCACGTATCACAACTAATATTTCGATAGAATTTTATGTTGGAAAGTTATGCATAGTGTATCAGTAAAGTATTTAAGTAGTGCCATTAAGGTCTACCAAAACTTTAACTAGCTTTGTATAATTAGACAAATGTAACATCATAAGAAATTGTATCGCTGATCCAGGAAAAATATTTCATAAACAAAAAAGGAGTGGTGAAAGCATCAGCACAGGCTGATTGCTACGCAAACAAATGCTACAAAGTATTTAAACTGAACTTTTAAAAAATTTTCAGGTCAAAGCAACATGAAAACAAAAAGCGCAATATAGTTTAAAAATAGGCCAATTGTTATCCAAAGCATTCTCCCAAAAATATTCTTGTATGATTAAAAGAATCAATGAACATAAATCTAGAATGAATTATATCATATTCACAACACATGTAATCTCTTGAATAACATTTAAACTTTTTCATGCAGCATATTAAATCAAATTTTGCACACTGATGTATGTTAGACATTCAGTTATCATGTAACTGTTGACAGATCAAAAACCATCCCACGTCTGATTATGCATTCATACATAAATTATATTGGCTTGTTAAAAAGCATATGATACAACATATGAGAACATCGAATCAATAAAATTTTAGGCAAGTTGACACATTTACCCTTCACCAAGCCTAACAAAATAAATACTTAAAGCAAGAAAATCTGGGATGGCCATTTGGTCAAAAGACTGAGCGACTAAAATGAGTGAATATTTAGCGATTGATCATATATACCAGACAAATAAAACTGAAATGAAGGTTTGACTTTAATATGTTGCTCACTAGCAGATCCTAGGAAGTAGAACAAGTTTTCCAGGGAAGAGGGAATGTATTTACAGAGACATGTAACAGCATGGCCTAAACCAAAGCTTTTACTTTTCCAGATTGAACTATCTGACATTGCACGCTTGTCCCAGTCATAAAGCTGCTTTTCGTGTCGTGTGGGGATGCTTGGAGTAATACCAAACTTGAAATAAAATGGCAATGTCCAGACATACTTGCATGATGCCACAAATCCAAAACTGAACAGGGGCTTTGTTTGCGACAAAATAAGTGCTTTTGAAAATATCGCCACTAGTCCACATTGCAACCATTTGGACACTGCAAGAAAATTAAAGTCATATAACATTTTGTTGAACACATATTACTGTGTGCATTTTACATAACAAACATACACCAAAACCATAATGACAACCATTTCTTAAAAGAATCTGCTATCATCCTATAAAGTGCTAGGGATGTGCCGGCTTGGAACTTGACGATAACAGCAAAATGTTTAGGTTTTTGTTTGTTTGATTGAATATAATGACAGGGGCAAGGTTAACAAAAATTATTTGAAGATTAATTTCTTTTATTCACCAAAAATGTGATTTTATTCACGACTTGATGCATGAATATCTTGCTTGCCAGTTGCTTTGCTTAAGCAAATGGACAACATTTGCAGATTCATACTCTCACAAATCTGAATCATTTTTAATTTGGTACATCATTAGTATATATAATATATAGATATAAATATTAATAAGTATAATATTATTTATATTTATGTAAGTGTATATATATACTTGAAAAGCTCTACATTATTAACAGTAATTGAGTTATCACCTCATTCCAACAGTTGATTGGTTTTGGTAGTTTCGATAAAATTGAGGAGCACCAAGCATTGCTTCTGCAAAAACTGCTAAGAAGCCAATGGTTTCGACAAAGACAGCATAATCAAGAAAAACATAATTGAGGTAGCTTCCAAACGCAGCAAAAAGTAAAACTGCTTGGACGTAATCTGAAAAGCGGTTCCACTTCCAGAAGAAACGTGAATCAAAATCTATACACAGATCACAAAACACACATTAAAAAATTTAAACAGCTACAGCAGAATAAAATGTTTTATTTTGCAAGTGTTTTGAGTCCTGTACAATCTGCTCCTTGTTATTTCACAAAACAACAAAATGTTTTCTACAATCTAATGCCAGTTCGTAATAAGTAACCTCGGCATTTACTGCACTCAAACAGTAAAACGCCAACACGGGACAAACATGACAATCATCATTCATAAGCAGGTACGATAATGGTTTCAAACCTATAAATGCCCTTCTGCGGGTGCTCAATTCATGTGAACTTTGAACTTTGACGCACAGTTTCAGCATGGCCATCATGGTAATAATCATGATTATGCTCTGCAGGAGAAGTGGTAACTCAAAGTGGCGACCGAACCTATTGAAAAAGAAATTCGCGAACTTATGTATACCAGTAGATGACGCACATAAAAGTTTAATTTATTGACGTATCT